>NW_015173731.1:279017-282781 GCF_001447785.1 Gekko japonicus
AGAGTGAGGTTTATTGAAGAAAGGGGAAAGAGAGTACAGCCCCCGTCTTCCTGCCCAAACAAACCATTGGCAGTTTTTTGCCTTTCTTTTACGGGCTTCCCATAGCCACCCAGGCTAGGTTTGCAGGCCTCCAGGTGAGGTCTGAAGATCTCCCAGTTGACAGAGATCTGTTTCCCCGGAGAAAATGCCTGTGTTGGAGGGTGGGCTTTATGACGTTATATCAGGGCCCGGGCCGTGTGTGTCATAAAATGTAATGCCAGGTAGCAGAGATATAAACTTTGTAAAGGACATAAATACAATTAAAGATTTTTTTTAAAAAAAACTTAGAGGTTAAGATGCTGAGCTGCAGACTGGAAGGTTGGTAGTTCAGCAGTTCGAGACCTGAGTGCCGTGTGACGGAGTGAGCTCCTGTCTCTGGTCCGAGCTCCTGCTAACCTAGCAGTTCAAAAGAACGAAACTGCAAGTAGATAAATAGGTACCACTTCGGTGGGAAGGTAACATCGTTCTGTGCGCCTCAGCGTTTAGTCATGCTGGCCACATGACCACGGAAACATCTTCTGACAGCACTGGTTCTTCGGCTTGGAAACCGAGATGAGCACCACCTCCTAGAGTCGGATTTGACTGACTTTCAAGCAAGGGAAACCTTTACCATTAATTTCAAACACTAGCGCTCTTGCAATATTTTGTCTATTTAAACAGTGTCTGATAACTGACACCTCTTGCTCTGAATTGCTTCATCAAAATGTCTGTGCTGTTGCAATCTTGAGAATGCTATTCAGGTGTGTATCTGTAAGCTGCAAACCTACTTTTGATTTATTGACATTCATTACAGAAATGTCATGCTCCACGTCCTGAGCCTCAGACTCAGGGGAAAACATGAAATGGCTAGGCATTGTGAGCTTTTGTAGATAAGTTGCTTTATGTGCTGGACAAGAACATGAGAAGGCATCCTGACACAGACTGAGGGTCATGTGTTTGTCTACAAAACTATACTCTTTCCAGAGAAATAAGTACAATTTCCTACAAAGGAAATGTGCTGGTGAACTTGGTCTGGACAGCCTATTATTTATTTATTTATTTATTATTTACGCTTATATCCCGCCCTCCCTGCCATTCTGCGGCTCAGGGCGGCTAACAACATAATAAATATACATTAAAATTCCAATAAAACTATCTATCACTATAAAATCATATTGTTTAGACATAACTTACATTAAAAGATGGTGATCTTCTGATCTCTACTGTCCACTGAATGGTGTCATCAAACTCCCACCCTGCTATAAAGCCTCAGTTGGTGGGGCCGTTGGTACAGTTGGTAATCGGGCCAGGACCATAAAATCAAGGCAGCACCCTACTTAAAAGCCTAGCGGAAGAGCTCCATTTTACAGGCTTTGCGGAACTGTAAAAGGTCCCTCAGGACCCTGATGTCCTCTGGGATCTTTTTCCACCAGTGAGGGGCCACCACTGAAAAGGCCCTGGCCCTCATTGTAGCCAACCTGGCCTCTTTAGGCCTCGGAAGAACCAGGTGATTTTGGGAGCCCGATCTTAGTGCTCGCTGGGGTACATATGGGGAGAGGCGGTCCCTCAGGTAAGCAGGTCCCTGACCATATAGGGATTTAAAGGTAAGAGCCAGCACCTTGAACCGTATCTGTTATGCTATAGGCAGCCAGTGCAGGGTTTTTAGGGTGGTCTGGATGTGTTCCCACATCAGCAGACACAATAACAGCCTCGCCACTGCATTCTGCACCAGCTGCAGCTTCTGGATTTGGGACAAGGGCAGCCCCATGTAGAGAGCATTACAATAATCCAATCTTGAGGTGACCAATGTGTGGATCACTGTTGCTAGGTCATTGCGTTCAAGGGAAGGAACCAACTGCCTAACCAGCTGTAGATGGTAAAAGGCCGACTTTGCAGTGGCTACTACCTGGGCCTCCATCGTTAAGGAGGTGTCCAGAAGCACTCCCAAACTCCTAACCTCTGGCACTGGCACCAACGGCACCCCATCAAAGGTTGGGAGAGGGACCCCAACCTTGGACCACTCCGACTCAAGCACAGGACCTCCGTCTTCGTTGGATTCAATTTCCGCCTAATCCACCTCACTGGCTTGTTGTTATTCCTCCTCTAAAATAGTTCACATTACTTTCTTACTGAGAAATACTAGATCATGAGGGCATGAATACAGTGAAAAGGGGGAGGGAACCCAGTTGCACCCAGGAGAGCTCTGGCATAAAGAACCCAACAAAACACACACACACACTGTAGCAGGGCACACAAAACCTCATACTGTTCCCACCCCCCCCGGGGGAAGAGGGGGAGGAGCCTCAGCCAGTGCTTTACCAGACTCTCTCAACTGCACAGGAGAGGCTTGCCATCTCTCTCTCCTGTGCAATTGAGAGAGTCTGGTAAAGCAAGCTGTGACATCACACCAGCAAGAGAACTGGAAAAGGAAGTAAGAAACAGCCAGGGCCTTGCGGGCCAGATTGGGGCCCTCCAAGGGCTTGATCTGGCCTGTGGGCTGCATGTTTGACACCCCTGCATTATACCCTGTTGTGGTCCCTCCTCTCCCAAAACCCCACCTATGGGAATGGGGCAAGGTGAAGAAAGGAGTTTCAGCACAGTGCTGGTGTGCAGTGTCACTTCCAGTGAAAACTGGAATGGACATCATCATGCTGAGCAGCACCACTCTAGAATTCTCCCAAAACTCTATGATTAAACCAGTGGATAACAATGGAAAGGGACAGGGGGTCTCCCTGTATAGGCTCCTTCAGGCCCGTTGCCAGAATTTTGTGGATTGTGGGGCAAATTTTTTCCTGGTGGGGCTGGAGTTCTCACTGCAGAAAGAAAAGCCATTTAGCCACCAGAAAGCTGTTACCAGGGTAGACAACATTGCAAGCTGTCAACCACTTTCGATGACAATTCTCAGCTGCTGCAAGTTAATCACTTCTGCCAGCCTAAGCAACAATTCTGAGAACAAGCTGGCAGGTGGGGGTGATGACGTCTCTAGTCAAGAAAGCAAACACTTGGGCAGAAAGACTCTCTTAAAGGAGATCAGTTTCTTGACACTGAGTTAGAAGGCATCCTAGAGGTCACCTACTCCAACCCCCTTGCTCAGTGAGGGAATTACTCAACTACAACACACCACTCTACTTAAAGGAGCACATATCTTTTAAAAAATGTTTTTAAATGATTGGAAAAATCCATTTACAGGAAAAATTCTTGTGGGGCTGCACCGTTAAGAAAGGGGGCAGAGCTCCCCAAAGCCCCAGCATAACTATGGGCCTGGGCTCCTTGAGAAGATGGAGGGGTGCCATTCCTAGAAGGAGCTGTTTGCCTTTCATGCGGTTTCAGCTGCAGGCCTTTTTCTTGAGAATTTACGTTAAAGCGGTTTTATAGTATTGCCTTTGTTTTAATTTGGAACGGTAAGCTGCCTTGAGCCCCAAGGGAAAGGCAAGGCATAAATATGTTAATAAAAAAGAATTGTAACTTTGGGACTGAAGTTCATGTACACCATGGTGCATAAATTCATAGACCTGGGTTTTCCCTTCCTTCTCTTCTTCCAAGAGCAGTGCACCATGATGGATTTAACACTCGAGCAAAGACAAAACAAACAAGGAAGGACTAATGTCTGAAATGCCTACAAGAAGCATGTTCGTATCTGGAAACACGAGTTCTCCAAATGCACGAGGCATCCTTCATCCAATTCCTGCAAACCGGGCTTCCATTTATCCAACAGCTCAATTACTTGCAGGTTTGGGATTCCTCCC
>NW_015173731.1:282849-293942 GCF_001447785.1 Gekko japonicus
CCTTTAGGTTTCATGAAAACAAATTCCTTGCAGACTCGAATTAGCATATCTGTGCTTCTTATCTGAGGGGGGGGGGAATCAATTACACGGAGTTAAAAAATCCCGAGCCAAGTAAACTTTTGAAAATATTTTCTTTGCTCTCTCTTGGATGAGGAAAGGAGAATATTGATTCAGGACAAGGGAGGAAGCTTTTATTACCCGCTTTCCCTCCACAGTCAAAAAGCAAGGGGACCAACAATTATAATTCATAGCATGTTGTATTTTTGTTGTTGTTCAGTCGCACAGTCGAGTCCGACTCTTCGCGACCCCCATGGACCAGATCCCGCCAGGCCCTCTTGTCTTTCACTGTCCTCTGAAGTTGGCTCAATTTCATGTTCGTTGCATCGATGACACTGTCTAACCATCTCATCCTTTGCATTCCCCGTCTTCTTTGACCTTCAATCTTTCCCAGCATCAGGGTCCTCTCCAGTGAGTGCTCCCTTCTCATTGGGTGGCCAAAGTATTTGAGCTTCAGCTTCATTATCTGGCCTTCCAGGGAACAGTCAGGGTTGATTTCTTTTAGGATTGACCGATTTGTTCTCCTTGCAGTCCAAGGGACTCTCAAGAGTCTTCTCCAGCACCATAGTTCAAAAGAATCTATTCTTCGGCGCTCGTATTTTAGGGCACTATAATATGCACAATTAGACATGACATAGGTGCGAATGGTGGGTGAATTTAAAGGACGCGATCAGACACGGACATCTGGGAAGCGCCCCACACCCATCGACAACTCGTTCTGCTCCGCCGCAGAAGCGGAGTTAAAAGACACTGGGGAAAATCCGGTGGTAAATGGGTTGCGGCGGGCCACGGATGGACTTTCCTGTGTCTGATCACTCCAGCACGCTCTCATGATGTCGGGATGGTCTGATCAGGCCATCCTGACTCTGTGCCATTGTTTTCCCCCTCTTCGCAGTATGTGCATCATCGCAAAATCCATAGGGAGGCCTCAGTGCGGAGATGCAAGACATAGATTCCTCGTTTAAGCGCATTGGAAACTAATGGCGACCCCCTCCCGACTCACCTGCGGTTGTGTCTGATCACGCAGTGGAGAGCTGTGCCCAAAGCTTCCAAGGACTGTGTGGTCGCGCAACTGTGGATCAAATTCCTCCAGAGGAAATAGCCTCGCTTCTCTCCCACTTTATCTCACACATGTGACCGGCCCCTAATTTATGCAGTATCACTTGCTTACAACTTTAATACCAGTAGTTCACAAAGTAGAATTTTTGCTCACAAGAATCCACAGCTTAGAGGGAGCATTGGTCCCAAACATTCCTTTATACCCAGGTGTTTAATTAAGAAGCTGATATTTTAACATTGTTTTTACAGTTCACTTCTAGTAGGTGCCTAGCACTTGGCGACCCTAGCTTCTAGCCTAAGACGTTTGATCAGAATCATTAAATGTATCATGACGTTTTAAGGATCTGGTTAAGTTTTCAATAATAAGTTAATGTTTATTTTATGCTTTTAGGATTTTATCATGTTTTACTTTGTAAACTACCTTGAGCAGGTTATGTGGAGAGGTGATATAAGGTAATTTTTAGCAGCTACTTATCTCTAGCAAAAACTTAACAATTTGAACATGGCTACTGCTCCTCCTCCTCCTCCTCCTCCTCCTCCTCCTTCTTCTTCGTTGTCTCCCTTCCAAAGACTGACCAGGGCCTACCATGTTTAGCTTCTGAGATCTGACGAGATTGGGTTAGCCTGTGCCATCCAGGACAGGGCAACATATATTTTATAGTAGGGTGCAAAATGAGGTTCACCATTGGGCCAGTGCAACAATCGTTTTTGTGATACGGCATTTCATTTTGAAGATTATCCACAGACCTGAAGAACCCTCTCCATGTGCCCTCATGCACCAGTGGTGATCCTCAGCTGCCAAATTGTGGTCATTCCCCTGCTTAAGGTCACCGGCTTGGAGTCGACTAGAACTTATTCATTTCAAGTAGTGGTTCCCCTTTTATGGAACCAGGGTCTCAGAAGGCAAAGACTGTCCTGGCTAGCACACCGTGGTCATTCCCCTGCTTAAGGCCGTCCACTTGGTGTCCACTAGAACTCATTCCTTTCCAGCAGTGGTTCTCCTTCACCCAAAGAGTGATTAACACATGGAATTCACTGCCACAGGAGGTGGTAGCAGCTACAAGCATGGACGGCTTCAAGAGGGAATTGGATAAACATATGGAGCAGAGGTCCATCCGTGGCTATTAGCCACAAGGTGTAGATAGGAAGTCTGGGGCAAGTGATGCTCTGTATTCTTGGTGCTTGGGGGGGCACAGTGGGAGGGCTTCTAGTGTCCTTGCCCCACTGGTGGACCTCCTGATGGCACCTGGTGTTTTCGGCCACTGTGTGACAGAGTGTTGGACTGGATGGGCCATTGACCCGATCCAACATTGGCTCCTCTTATGTTCTTATGGAATCAGGGTCCCAGAGGAGGTGAGGTGATATTTATATCGGTAGAAGTGCAGCAGACCACCTCAAAAAAGGATGTTGAAACTCCTAATTGAATCAAGAACCTTGTTCAGCCTGGGAGAATGGGTCCCCCTGGGAAGTTGAGTATGGTAGAGGCAGATATTTATAGGCCACTTTCCTCCTCAACGGGGACCCGAAACAACTTGCAACGTCATTCCACCTGCCTCTATTTCCTCCTCACGACAACCACTCTGTGAAGGATGTTGGGACGGAGAGCGAGTAACTGGCCCCGGTGAGCCGCCATGGAAGACGACGGACTTGAAGTTCAGCCTCTCTGTTCCTGGTCTGACACCACGACACCGCACCGGCTCTGTGGCCACAGAATCGCAGCCATTGAAGATAATTTATGGGTTCTCTTCCCAAGCACCTAGAAGAGTTCCAACAGGTGTCCACTCAGCCTATGAGCAGGTGCTCCAGCCTTCCGGGTGAGCAACCCAATAGTCCCATTCCCACAGCAGTCCAGGTTGTCAGCTCCGCTGCCATGGGGGTTGGGGAGCTCGGTTTGTGTCTGGCTAATTGCTACTGCATTCCTTTCTGTGCTTTTTCTGCTTTGCGCCGAAATGCTTATCTATACAGAGGTGCAGGAGGTAGTTGTATTATCTAGGTTTCCTAGGTGCCGTGGGAGAGTGTTGGCTCTCAGCTTTAGCTACCTGACGGTCCCCAGGCTTTATCCCGCACGCGGGAGGGTGCCTAATTGGCCAGTGCTGTTGGGGGTGTGTGTGCATACGAATACCCTATATCCTATTATGCCCAAGGGGCCGCCGCCATTCTTAACAGTGCTTATGTTACTGCATCTATAGCTCTGCAATAAAAGTATTACTGTTCCTGAATGCGTGTACTTCGTTGTTGGCTGTGGGTTCTGACACAGGTAAAGGTTCTCTTCTCTTACCTGGACCTATATATTCTTGTTTTTCTCTTAAAGGTTGTAGTAGTTACTCCCCATCTTCTGTGAGTCTTCAGAAGAAGTGAGCCGTGACTCACGAAAGCTCCCTCCCCTGCCACAGATTTTGTTAATCTTTCAGGGGCTCCTGGTAGGCCCGTAGCCAGGATCTTTTAATTTGGGGGGGGGCTTTAAATAAGTCAGGGGGCACCCCACTAGGGCTGCCAAGTGGGGGTGGGTGGCGGGTTAACTCCCGCTTTGGAGGCCCGATTTCCGCCGCTGTGGAATCGGGCCCTGGGGGGAACCCCACCCCCGGCGTGCACATCACTAAAAAGTGACGTTATGACACCGGGCACGCTGGGGGCGGGGCCATGACCATCCAAGGGGAAACTCTATGGTTTCCCCTTGGATGGTCGTGGCCCCACCCCCAGCGTGCCCGGCGTCATAATGCCACTTCCTAGTGACGTGCATGTGGCGTGTGTGCTCCGGGATCCACCCGGGAGTCCCCCGCTCCAGAGGTGAGTACTACTTGGCAACCCTACACCCCACACAACCCCCTGCTGCACGCACCCCCAAGGGAGCCCCTGGGCTGGATGGGAAGTCGGGGGGGGGGCTTGGCAGGACGTCAGGGGCCCAGGCCCCAAGACACCCCACTGTAGCTATGGGCCTGGCTCCTGGACTCTGGCTCTTTTCTACTGCTACAGACAGACTAACATGGCTACACGTTTTGATCTATCCTCATCTTCCTTAAGTCAGCTTTTCAAACACCGGGGTAGTTCCACCCAGGGTCTACTTCCTGCCAGTCCTTAAGCAAAGGGTGTCTAGTTCTACCACCCTATAGTTTATCATGATTACATATATACTCCACTTTGTACCCTACTCTGTAGCTCTGTAGCTCAAGGTGGCTTAAAGTCAATAACTAAAACTACAGCAAGTTTTAGGAAGGATGTTGACAAGCTCGAGCATGTCCAGAAGAGGGCAACCAGGATGGGGAGAGGGTTGGAATCCAAGTCTTACGAGGAAAGGCTGAAAGAGTTGGGTCTGTTTAGCTTGGGAAAGAGAAGGCATAGAGGGGACACGATTGCCGTCTTCAAGTATTTGAAGGGCTGTCATGTAGAAGATGGAGTGGATCTATTCTCTCTTGCTCCGGATTGCAAGACTCAATCTAATGGGTGAAAATTACAAGGGAGTCGTGACCGGCTAAATATCAGGAGAAACTTCCTAACTGTCAGAGTGGTTGAGCAGTGGAACAGACTGCCTCGGGAGGTGGTGGATGCTCCTTCGCTGGACGTTTTCAAGAGGAGGCTGGACAACCCTCTTTCGGGTATGTTGTCGGGCTATCTTTTGGCTACGCTCCTGCAGAGTGCAGGGGGTTGGACTAGACGACCTGCAAGGTTCCTTACAACTCTAACATTCTATTATTCTAAGCATTCATTCAACTCCAAGCAGAACCCCTCCAGATCCGACAAAGAAGAAGAGGGGGGGGGGAAGGGGAGGAGGGGGAGGAGTTGGATTTGTGGCCCACCCTTCACTTGGAGTCTCAAAGTAGCTTACAATCTCCTTCCCTTCTTCTGCCCACAACACACACCCTTGTGCGGTAGGTGGGACTGAGAGAGCGCTTTCAAGGGCTACTCTTGAGAGAACAGCTCTGAGAGAACTGTGACTGATTCAAGGTCACCCACCCGTCTTCATATGGAGGAGGAGTGGGGAATCAGACCCAGAGTCCTAACCCCTACCCCACCGCTGGCAATGTGTTGCTGGGTGCAATGGTGCCCACGGACACCACGTTAGGAACCCCTGCCATAGGGTAAAGAGAGAAGCCAGTCCATGAGCCTTATAAGCAAGGGAGGATTTGAACCCAGGACTCCTGGCCCACGTTCAACCCCCTGCTCTTCTTCGGGGTGACTTTTTACCATTCAGATGCTGCTTTCTATAGGTAAGCCGTCCCAGGATGAAAACGACAAGAATACCACACGGAAATGATGCATAACCATGGAGTTCAAGCCCCCACCACCCCACCCCCATGTATGGGTTGCTGGAAGGCATGAATCAGCCATTAGCGTCACCCATACTGCTTCTGGCTCCGCTTCCAGGCCACCTAATCAATTGCCCGTGCTTTATGTCCGTCTGTTGGTTTTAAACTGACTATGATTCCCAGCAGCCTCTTGTGCCAGAACTTTAGAAGCTTTTAATGGCCGCAATTATCCAACTTTCTGGGAAATATTGGGTCTCTGGCTATGGCCTCTGTCCATTTACAGGCAAGCGTCGCCCACGTTAATTGGATGTAAATTTGGTTCAGATCACTTAATGCCTTTTAAAAATCCTGTTGCAAATATTCTGGGCCTTTAAAGGAGGCTCGATCTGTAGCAGTCCCCTGTTTGACGGAAAGGGGAAGGGGCTGGATATCTGCCCCCTCGGCTCTTCCTCTCAGGTGGATGACCAGCAAGATTCCGGCTTTCATAGAATCATAGAATGTTACGGTTGGAAGGGACCTTGCAGGTCATCTAGTCCAACCCCCTGCACTCTGCAGGAGCATCGCTGAAAAATAGCCCTACATACCTACAACATACCCGAAAGATGGTCGTCCGCCTCCGCTTGAAAACGTCCAGCGAAGGAGCATCCACCACCTCCCGAGGCAGTCTGTTCCACTGCTCAACGCGGGATCTCCAGGTGACACTGGTTTCTCTGGAGGGAACGACTGCTTTGGAAGTTGGTCTCTATGGCCTCCCCAAACTCCCCAAACTCCGCCTTCCTCAGGCTCTCCCCCTCAAATCTCCAGGAATGTTTCCATCCGAGAGTTTGCGCTCTTACTTCTAGGACAACAGGGAAGGCAGGAGAGAATGGGATGCAACCTAATAATCAGAGTTATACTCAGCATGGGCCCGCCAAGACGATCTTGCAATTATTATTTTTTATCAGGCCTTTAGAGGTGTCAAAAACGATTAATAGAACAAAGTCTGGGAATTTTCAGAATCTATCTGAATATTATATAAAAGTTGAGGAGAACATTGATGATCGTTTCAATCTTTCCATTTAATGTTCTATAGCAGCTTGTGTGAAATTGACACATACCATCGGGGCAAAAGGGAGGAGTGAGCGCGGAGCAGCGCTTGTGGGAAATCACCCCAAGCGTCGCTCTTTAGATGAACTCAGCTACAGACTGAAGGTGCCATCGCACGCGCACGTGTCAGCAAGTTCCAACAGGGTTGCCAACCTCCATGAGGCACCTGGAGATCTCTCGGGATTAGAGCTGATCTCCAGATTACAAACCCTCGTCTAAATTGACAGCTGGATTCGAGTCCCGTGGCACCTTTGAAAAGCACTGAGACTGACGCATCGTAGTGTGATTATCAGCTCATACTTTACTTAGTGGTTTCAGAAAATAGGAGATACAGTAGCTAGCCCACAGGCTGCTTATATGTCCGTTTACAACCATACCCATTACACACACACCCGTGACAGGCTTTAGACAAGAGTTACAATCTTATAGGTTCTCTGTAGAATCCCTACTCTCCGGTTGGCAGGTTTTAGGATTCGAGGACTCTATTGTCCCTGGTAGCAAAGCTTCGCTTCTTTGTCTGGCGACGTGGTGCCCCAACTGCATGTGTGGTTCCGCTAGTACACAACAACCTTAGAGACCAATAAGATTTTCGGGGTTTAGAAGAAGAAGAAGAAGCGATTGGATTTATACCCTTCCAGTGTTCCCTCTAAGCTGAGTTAGTGTGAGCTAGCTCATGGTTTTTTAGCCTCTGGCTCACACATTTTTGTCTTCGCTCAGGAAGGATGGCTCCAGAGCAAACTAATGGATGCAGTAGCCAAATTGCTCGCTCACACCTTTAATGCCAGTAGCTCACAAAGTAGAATTCTTGCTCACAAGACTCTACAGCTTAGAGGGAGCCCTTCACTACCCAAATGAATCTTAGAGCGGCTTACAAGCTCCTTTCCCTTCCCCTCCCCACAACAGACACCCTGTGAGGTAGGTGGGCCTGAGAGAACTGCTCCTGAGAGAACAGCTCTGAGAGAACTTGTGACCAACCCAAGGTCACACCAGCAGTTGCATGTGGAGGAGTGGGGAATCAAACCCGGTTCTCCCAGATTAGAGTCCACTGCTCTTAACCACCACACAAAACTGGCTAAAACGACTGAGTGCTTTCTTTCTGTTACGCGTGTCTGTGCGCATGCACATACAACGTCAGTCGATCCGTGCTTTTATTGATCGATTATTTATTTGGGAGGAAGGTAAGGTGAAAGAGAGAAGAGATGCCGAATAGTTCATATTCCGCCCCCCCAGCGTAAAGTATCACTTATTAAAATCCTGCTGTCCTGACCACTGTCACTGCCATCGACGCCTGGTTTATTTACTTGAAAATCTGATTTGTTTCATTTTATTACTGTGTTTGCGAAGTCACCGATATCAGATTCTGTGGGAAAGAGCTGCCATTTACCAGCAGGCTCTGATGGCTCCGTCTTTTGTCTGCAGGCCCGATTTTGAGGCCTACTCTGCCCGGAGGGCTCCAGCAGAAATAAGATTACTGGCAATAACTGCTTCGACTACTTTGAATAACAGACACAACTCAGAGAGCATAAAATTAGCATAAACACAGCATCCGTGTGTTCCCTGGGCGGATACGAGACAGGCAGGATATGGAAAATTGACTGAAATGGGGTCAGACAACGCACAGAGGAGAGAAAAAAAATTGGAAAGACGGGGAAATGCTGCCACAAAGAAAGGGGAGATTGCCTCCTTTTGGTCCCCCCCCCCCGCAAACAAAATAGCCACGCGGCTTTAATGATCTTCGAGGAAAATGAAAGAGATGCCTCTCCACAAAAGTGAGACTGTGTCCTCTGCCAAATTATGAACTGAGCTGCAGTGCTCCCCCTCCGGAGAGTAAAATAAGAGTAGTAATGACAGTACACGAAAGATCCTACTCTCCGCCGAAACTGATTCCTCCCGACCTCTTTGGTGGCGGTAGTTAATTTGCCGAGGATGTACTGGTTTTGTTCGTGACGGCTAGAAACGGCATTTTGAGCTGTGCCGTCGCTTTGGATTTATTGCATATTGAAATGGGAAATGGTGCCAACAGATCCAATAAAGAAGAACATTAGCTGAAAGAGCCTGTAAACCCCACCTCCGGAGCAGGAACTGGTTGTTTTTTTTTTTTGTCATTCTGATGACAAGATATCACATGGGTGATGCAGGGAGGAACTTTCAATGAATTGCCCAGCGGTTCTCTGTCTCCTGAAAATGGTGCTCGAACACTGATTAGGTATGTCCATTTACCCCCTTTCGGGCTAGCATTCTCCTCTTGTTGGGACCAGCGGGCGAACAGAAGTTGCACTACATGTCGATATTAAGAAACTAACAGTTTAAATACATACAAATAGGAGGGCCCAATCTTAAAATCAATGGATATAGAACATTAACATATAGAAGAGAAGAAGAGATTGGATTTATACTCTGCCTTTCACTCACAGAGCGGCTTACAAACTCCTTTCCCTTCCCCTCCCCACAACAGGCATCCTGTGAGGTAGGTGGGGCTGAGAGAGCTCTTTCCAAAACTGTCCTTTTTAGGAATTCAGGAACAGTTAAGAAAATGACAACCTTCAGATTACATGTAGAGTTGGTAGTCTTTCAAGTACAGTACTACAGTAATTATATAAAACCATGAGTTAGAAATACAGTAACCTTAGATCATCCTTGTTTTTCGGAATAACGTCCCCTTCAATCAGGTATTGCGAGAACAGCTCTGACAGAACTCTGGCTTGCCCAAGGTCATCCAGCAGCGGCAAGTGGAGGAGTGGGGAATCAAACCTGGTTATAGATAACACGGGTTATCAAAATACTTGTATTTATTACAAATGATTTAAAAACAGTTATAGCCCCAAATGTAGCCTCAATCAGAATTAAAATCGTACAGTATTTACAAACAGAACCTTACCTGACCTGACGCATTTCGGCCAACTGGCCTTCTCCAGCGGTCAAACATGAATAAGACACATAGGCTCAATGTTGCAATAATAAAATTATGCTGAAAAGGAGGGAAGAAAGGGGAGCAGTGGTGCAGGCGGTAAGTGAAGCCTGCATTGACATCTGGCCGAACAGCTCCGGCTGTTCGAGCCCCACTGCGGCCGGGGTGAGCACCCGGCCCTATGTCCCAGCTCCCGCCCACCCAGCAGCTCGAAAGCTCGTTAAAGGGCAAATAGACAATGGGTACCTGCTCTTAGAGCGGGGGGGGGGCACCCGTTCCTTGCGGTGTAGCGGCGGTGTGAACAGTGGCGGCGGTGGGGAAACATGGCGGCGGCTGGTGAGGCAAAGCGAGTGAGAGGAGGCTGGGCCGGCAAAAGCACGGAGGCGGGGTGATGCAGCAGGCCGGAGCCTACTGGACAGAGGCCGGCAACCAGCATGCGCGGATGTGCTCTCGTTCCAAGCCTGAAGGAATCGCAACAGCCAGGAAGTCCCAACAACAATCAAAGACCAGCGCCAGGAGGACGTCATCAGACGAGCTCCCGCAGACAAAAACGACTCGCTAAAAGGGTCTCTCTCCCTTGTATGTGACCCTAGGTTAGGATTGGCTTGTGTTGTATGTAATGTGAACCACTCAGAGCCCTCAGGGGGTGAGCGGTATACAAATGGAATGTAATAAATAGATAAATAATAAATAGGTAGGCTATAACTGGACACCTCCAGGCAAACCTGAACTTTGCTTGCCAGCGCCTGAAATGCAGGAAGAAATGGGGGAGATTAGCGGGTATGTTGGTATCACGCCAGCACGCTGATGTCACTTCTGATAAAACCTGGAAGTGAAATAATGGATGTTCTAGAGTTTCAAAAAAACTCTATGGTTTTACCATGCAGGTTTTGAAAATCCCACCGCATCCAGTGACGTCACTTCCAGGTTTTGCCAGATGTGATGTCAGCATGCCAGACCCCACTCCCTTTTCGCTCCTGTGAGTTGCTGGCTGAAGCTTTCACCCGGATTCAGGTTGATAATACAGCACAAAGTCACAGCTGTCTCTTCGCTCCCCTCCCCCCCAAAAAAACCCCTCCCATGGATGTCAGGCAGCAGCTTGGCCTCCCCAACCCCGATCTGGATCTGAGATAAATCTGGCAACAAGTTCAACTCTATATGCTAGGATATGTCAGTGTGATCCAGACCAAAGATCATACCATGCTGCTTTAAATCCCATGGAAGATGTACAAAAGCTCAAGTGGACATCCTTGTGCGAGTGGGAATGCGGAAATTCCTCCTTGTTGTCCACTCGCCCTAAGTGAACATGCGTGTATGCCCCACTGTCTTCCCCGTATTTATTTATTTATTTATTTATATCTATCTATTTATTAGATTTGTATCCCGCCCTCCCCAGATGGGCTCAGGGCGGCTTCCAACAGCGGCAAATGCCATAACAAACAATTAAAACAGTATAAAAACAATCAATAAATAAAAGTGCGGTGCTCTAGATGTTGACTTATCACTCCAAGATGGGATTCATTTATCAACCTAGCCTGACAACATGAGTTCTTGGTCACCTAGGCGTCCTGAGAGTCCCCTGGACTGCAAGAAGATCAAATCAGTCAATCCTAAAAGAAATCAACCCTGACTGTTCCCTGGAAGGCCAGATAATGAAACTGAAGCTCAAATACTTTGGCCACCCAATGAGAAGGGAGCCCTCACTGGAGAAGACCCTGATGCTGGGAAAGATTGAAAGG
>NW_015173731.1:295047-301446 GCF_001447785.1 Gekko japonicus
CCACTGGGGGCTCCACGTGTACTGATAGGGTACCTGCAGATCCACATGAGGTGCAGAATAATACCCCCAGGGCCGTTTCCAAGCAGGAAAACGGTGTGGGGCATAGGGATGCCAGGAGGGACCTGGGGGTACCCCGGAATGACATCTCATCTCCAGACTACAGAGATCAGCTCCCCTGAAGAGAAGGGATGCTTTAGAGGGTGGACTCTATGGCCTTGGACCCGACTGAGGTTCCTTTCCTTCCCATGCTCCACCCTGAAATCTCCAGGAGTTTTCCAACCTGGATCTGGCAGCCCTATGTCCTCCACCCCCTGCCAGTGGCCAGGGAGTACCTGGCAACCCTAATGGGGTAGAAGGCAGATGACCACTTCCCTGTTAGGGTTGCCAGGTCGCTTACCGGTTGCAGTGGGGGGGGAGTAGGTCCTGGTCCGGGACATTCACGCATGCGCCGCAATGACGTTGCCTGGAACTGACGTCATCACACTAGGCACATCGCTGGTGGATGCGCTAACATTCTGCTTGAAAACTCTATGATACCATAGAGTTTTCAAACGGAATGCTAGAGTGTCCACCGGCGACATGCCCAGTGCAATGATGTCACCTCTGGGTGACGTCATTGTGCCGGGCACGTCAGCTCGATCTGGGCACTTTGGGGGTGGGGGGTGGGGAGCTGGTGATGCTCTGTCTTCTTGGTGCTTGGGGGGGTCAACAGTGGGAGGGCTTCAAATGTCCTGGCCCCACTGCTGGACCTCCTGATGGCACTGGTATTTCTGGCCACTGTGTGACACAGAGTGTTGGACTGGATGGGCCTTTGGCCTGATCCAACATTGGCGTCTCTTATGTTCTTATGTTCAAAGGAGGAGATGGTTAGACAGTGTCATCGATGCAACGAACATGAAGTTGAGCAAACTTCAGAGGACGGCGGAAGACCGGAAGGCCTGGCGTGATCTGGTCCATGGGGTCGCGAAGAGTTGGACTCAACTGTGCGACTGAACAACAACAACAAGGCGTCTTCCCAGGGCCGGTTCACTTATAGATCTAATCCACCATCGTAGATGGCAACTCGGTGGTGGCACAATGGCGGCGGCGGCTCCAAGGGAAATATTTATTTATTTCCTTCAACTTATTTATTTCTTTCCTTCGATTTGTATCCTGCAAAACAGGGTCAGGGCGGGTTCCCACCTATGCTAATCTGCCAATTGCGGATTTACATCATTGAAACAGAATCACAAAAAGACATATCATAAATACCATAAAATAAGTGCGACCCTAATTGTTTTAAATAAATTAAAAATAAAATAAGTTATAAATAACTTCGAAATAAATTATGTGCAAGAGGGAGCACAAGGTATTCCCCCCCCCAACTACAGCTTAAGCACTAAATCGAATGGCATCATGTGGACCATCTGTTGTATGTATTCCACTCAGCGTGCACATTATTTCATTAAAAATAGACAAAAGTGCTATTTGTTAATGCAGCTGTCAGGCTTCCACTTCTGCAAGCGGAACGATGTTCAGTACATTTCGCTTTCTGCTCACACATTGGTGGATCCAACTCTATGATCAGGAATTCTGAGTCAGCAGATCTTTCACTCTGTTGTTCCATATGGTGGCAGCTGATTTGTGTGGTGTTATTAGTGTCCCCGGCCTTAGCTGGCACCCTGGTGACAGAATTCGGGGGGCAGGGAGAAGCTATTTAGCACCGTGCTGTCATGGGATGTCATTTCTAAAGTGAAACTGGAAATGATGTCACTGTGTTAGGGTGACACTCTAGGATTCATCCCAAACTCTATGGTTAATCCATAGAGTTCAGAGCGAATCATAGAGTGTTGCCCTAACATAATGATGCCACTTCTAGTTTGGTGTAGTAGTTAAGAGCACGGATGCTGATCTGGGAGAACTGGGTTTGATTCCCCGCTCCTCCACATGCAGCTGCTGGTGTGACCTTGGGTTGGTCATAAATTCTTTCAGAGCTGTTCTCTCAAGGGCAGTTCTCTCAGAGCTCACCTACCTCACAGGGTGCCTGTTATGGGGAGGGAAAGGGAAAGGGATTGTAAGCAGCTCTGAGACTCCTTTCACCTCTGGAGAAAATGGCTGCTTGGGAGGGTGGACTCTATGGCATTGCACCCCACTGAGGTCCCTGACCTCCCTAGGCTCCATCCCCAAATCTCCAGTGTATCTGGCAACACATGAGGTGACCTGGTTTTGTGAATAGACTGGCCTATCCAAATTTGGGGGGCAGCACATAGTGCATGGTTCCATCATGCTTATCTAAGTATATTAAAGTATATTCTAGCAAGATGTGCCACTGTGTACAACCTCACCAAATGAGAGAGGCAGAGGAATCTATCGCAAGGGGGGAAGAATCAATGAACCCTATTTTTCAGGAGAGGAAGTGAGCGATCGCTTCTGCACCCTGGTGGCTACACATCACTCTGGAACATCTGGCTAATTTATTATCCTGGGGCATTATACCGAGGATCACTTTGTTTTCTGGTTTTGTGTTTTTTTATATGGACAACGTGTTTGCACAGGCCCTTTGTCTTTTCACTCTTTGCCGCTCACTGAATTTGTTTTAATAATTAACTATATGTAATTTGTGCAGATGCCTTTATTTGTAAGATTTTTGGTATTGTTATAATACCATTATATAATATTATTATATAATATAATGGAATGTTATTATATAATATTACTATATTTATATTATTATAGTATCATATAATATTTATAGTGTTATTTTTTTTGTTTACATATATGGGGGTGGACTTAGAATATTTAGGAAACATAATCAGCGTCATCCTAAACAGAATAACATGCTTTTAAGATCATTGATTTAAATGGTGTCAGCTGGGTGTAATTCTGTTTAGGATGGTATTGGTAATTGTTGGCTCTAAACAATGTTGTATATACTCAGGAATGAGCAATTGCCATTTGTGATGATGATGATGATGATGATGATGAAGAAGAAGAGATTAGATTTATACCCAGCCATGCACTCAGAGTCTCAGAGTGGTTTACAAACTCTTTTCCCTTCCCCTCCCCACAACAGACACCCTGTGAGGTAGGTGGGCCTGAGAGAGCTCTGACAGAAACTGTTCTTTCAAGGACAGCTCTTATCAGAACTATGGTTTGCCCAAGGTCATCCAGCAGCTGCAAGTGGAGGAGTGGGGAATCAAACCCAGTTCTCCCAGATTAGAGTCCGCACACTTAACCACTATACCAAACTGGCGTATTTCTCTTCAGGTCCACACAAAACAATGGACAGAGGTCCATCATTTCAATTCTTTCCTGAAAGTAGATTCCAGAACATGTTACGGTTGGACTTCTTTTTGGCCCCATGACCTTTACCTTCCATGTGTACCATGTTGTTCCCCATGAATTTTAACATCTACATTAAACCACTTGGAAAGATCTTCTTTGACATCTGAAGCGCAATAGGCTGACGCTACATGGCTCTCTCTCTCCTTTCCATCCAAAATAACTATAAATGTTAAATAAATATTAATTATGATATTTATTTATTGACGTTATTTATAGTCCTTCCTTTTTACAGTGACTCGAGGTATGGATGATGCATAGTGAGTCAATGCGATCCACAAAACAGGACATCCAATAAACAATGCATTGACTCCAGATCCATTGTGAATTTAAAGTGTATTGATTTGACTTTTTTTGGTATTATACAGTGTTACATAAACACCCTCACAAAATATAAAAAACTGCAGCAGAGTTCTACAAAATTAAAATAAAAACGAAGGTCCAGATTCATTCTCTAATGGAATTATTTCCCCTCAGAGACAGTAGGAGACCAAAGTCCGCCTGAGGCAGGAAGTCCAAAATGGCATCTTCTCATGGCTGTAAAAAACACAATGCTCTAACTAATTGCCAATTTACTGCCCTTTAATGTTGCCCCACAATCTGCCACATGAGGTAGACTGCCTCAACATACCTAACGGTAGCGCCAGACCTGGTTTTTCCCCCTGAAGTAGTCTCTCATCTCCCAAAATGCATTGGACTGTTTTTTTTAGTACTCCCTTGCACTTATTCATTACATTCTCCTTCAGGTTCATAGTAAAAAGTAAAGGTAAAGTTTCCCTTGCTCGAAAGCCAGTCGAGTCCGACTCTAGGGTTGCGGTGCTCATCTCCGTTTCAAAGCCGAAGAGCCAGCGCTGTCCGAAGACGTTTCCGTGGTCATGTGGCCGGCATGACTAAACACCGAGGCGCACGGAACGCTGTTACCTTCCCACCGAAGTGGTACCTATTTATCTACTTGCAATTTCTTGCTTTTGAACTACTGGTGTTATATTATTGGTGTCTCAGACATCATTTGTGTGTGTGTGTGTTTATAATATTACATACAAAAATACAGATAAGCATACAGTAATACCTCCTACAACATTGTGAATACGTTCTTGGCAACAGAGCACTGTGTGAAACAGCGGCATAGGCGTAGGGGGTGATTTGGGGGTGGAGCCAGGGGAAGACGGGATTTGTGGAGGGGTGTGGCTCAAGTGGTTAAGACGCTGAACTGCAGGCTTTGGAAGGTCAGTAGTTCAGCAGTTCGCGACTCGAGTGTGCCGCATGACGGAGTGAGCTCCCGTCTCTAGTTCCAGCTCCTGCCAACCTAGCAGTTCGAAAGCAAGAAATTGCAAGTAGATAAATAGGTACCACTTCGGTGGGAAGGTAACAGCGTTCCGTGTGCCTCGGTGTTTAGTCATGCCGGCCACATGACCACGGAAACGTCTTTGGACAGCGCTGGCTCTTCGGCTTGGAAACAGAGCTGAGCACCGCAACCCTAGAGTCGGACTCGACTGGCTTTCGAGCAAGGGAAACCTTTACCTTTACCTTTATAATACCATAGAGTTCTCCTTCCAAAGCGGCCATTTTCTCCAGGGGAACGGACCTCTGTCACCTGGAGACCAGTTGTGATTCCGAGAGATCTCCAGCCAGCGCCTGGGAAATGGCAACCCGATTTGGGAGGTGATTATGCCATTTTTCTAACGGAAATGTCTTCGCAGTATTGTCGTTTCTTGTGCATGAGGGAAGAAGAAAAGAAGATGAAGAGTTGGTTTTTATACCCTCCTTTTCTCTACCCTGAGGAGACTCAGAGTGGCTTACAATCACCTTTCTTTCCTCTCCCCTCAACAGGCACCTTGCGAGGCAGTTGGGGCTGAGAGAGTCCTGAGAGAACTGTGACTGGCCCAAGGTCACCCAGCAGGCCTCACGTGTCTCAAAGCGGCTTACAATCACCTTTCCTTTCTCTCCCCACAAGAGGCACCTTGAGAGGCAGTTGGGGCTGAGAGAGTCCTGAGAGAACTGTGACTGGCCCAAGGTCACCCAGCAGGCCTCACGTGTCTCAAAGCGGCTTACAATCACCTTTCCTTTCTCTCCCCACAACAGGCACCTTGTGAGGCAGGTGGGGCTGAGAGAGTTCTGAGATGACTGGGACTGGCCCAAGGTCACCCAGGAGGTCTCATGTATCTCAAAGCGGTTTACAATTGCCTTCCCTTTCTCTTCTCACAACAGGCACCTTGTGAGGCAGATGGGGTTGAGGGAGTCCTGAGAGAACAGTGACTGGCCCAAGGTCACCCAGCAGGCTTCCTGTGGAGTAGGAGTGGGGAATCGAACCTGCTTCTCCAGAGTAGAGACCAACGCTCTTTATACCATGCTGGCATATAATTAGTGGCATTTAGTATGTTGTTGTTGGGATATTTGGTAATAACACTAATATCTATGAGTTTGTCTTTAATGATAATGACATAATTTTTTTTAATGCACTTTAGTAAGTCCAGTGGAAATGGATACTTCGATATGCTGGTGGAGTGCGCTATTAACTTAGTGGTGCTGCGCCAGCAGATTGGTGTCTCATTAACCGGAGGGTTGAGGAAGCACTCCGGGGTGTGCGGTCACAATCTCTGCCACTGTTCCGCTTTCAAAAAGCACTCCCTCCTCACATCGAGGTCCTGAGCCCAATTGGGTCCCTGCATCACTGCCATAATTCAGCCAAACATCAAGCAGAAGACAGGGTTGCCAACCTCCAGGTGGAACCTTGAGGGAGTGGGGTTGCCAGATCCAGGTTGGGAAACTCCTGGAGATTTGGGGATGGAGCCTGGGGAGAGCGGGATACCGTGCAACCAACTCTTCAGGTGCAGTCCCAGACGTCTGTGGGTCAGTCGCACTAGAAACACTTGGCACTAGAAACATTTGTTGTTGTTCAGTCGCACAGTCGAGTCCGACTCTTCACGACCCCATGGACCAGCTCCTGCCAGGCCCTCCTGTCTTCCGCCGTCCTCTGAAGTTGGCTCAATTTCATGTTCGTTGCATCGATGACACTGTCTAACCATCTCATCCTTTGCCATCCCCGTCTTCTTTGACCTTCAATCTTTCCCAGCATCA
>NW_015173731.1:301553-333652 GCF_001447785.1 Gekko japonicus
GACTTCAAATCCAATAAGGTTTCGGAGCTGCGTTTGGGAGACTGAAAAGACTTGGCCTCCACTAATAAAAATAAGCAATAATTGTCCCCTTCTATGCCTGGACGGTCCCAGAAGAGATGCCAAGCTTCATACAGCCGGGAAAAAGAACGGTCTTCACCCCCAAGGAGGTGGTGTTTGCAGGTCAGTGGGTGAAGCTCTGCCCTGCCCTTTTGGTTAAATACATAACGGCTGTCAATCCAGCCTGGCTTCCTAGGACTTGATTTCTTAAAGAAATAAACCAATAAACACAGTGAATGCTTTTTTCCCTTTCCCCCCTTTCTGCTTCTAGAATGCTCTGATTCCAGCAGTCTCTCTTCTCGGAATATTCAGATTCGGTTCTTTTGTGGCAAACGGCAGCTTGGATTCAAGTGTTGCCTGAATGCTCACGGCCTCCCCACGCTTATTTGGGACGGGGAAATTACCTGACCGCTAGCCGGGAAGAATCTTCTGCTGCTGAACTGAATTGCTTCCAGGTTAGCCAAAGTCAACATTGTCATAATAATTAATAACTCGGGTCTGTTGACACTCTTTTCTGATCTGATAAACTCGGGAACACTACCTTTCCTGTATGGTCCTTCCCTTCACTACAGGTCAGCTCTAATGGAGGAGTCTTGTGAGCAAAAATTCTACTTTGTGAGCTACGGGCATTAAAGTTGTGAGCGAGCCACTTGGCTCCTGCACAAATCAGTTTGCTCTGGAGCCGTCCTTCCTGAGCTGAGGCAAAAATCTGTGCACTGGAGGCTAAAAAATCTGTGAGCTAGCTCACACTAACTCAGCTTAGAGGGAACACTGGTCCTGGCATACTGTTGAGAGGGCTGGGAGGATAAAAAAATGTACATAAATATTTCAGAGGGAGGCAAGGCCATCTAACATCCCCCGGCCATGTCCTTTTGAAAGAGACCAATGAAATCACAAACCGATCTGTAGTCAACGCATGCTAAATGAATGTAACAATTTTTGTTGTCCAGTCGCAGAGTCGAGTCCGACTCTTCACGACCCCATGGACCAGATCACGCCAGGCCTTCCGGTCTTCCGCAGTTATCTGGAAAGCAAAGTCAATAATGATGCCAAACTCATACATATTATTGTAGAATCCCAAATGTAATAAAGAGCAATTATCCAAAAGTGGGTGGTACCAAGCTCAAAAACACAAGAAGTCACAGCTTATCTCAAAAAGCAGCAGACTTCCTTCATAAATAGAACAACCACACCAAGAAAAAAAAATGTTGTAGATATAAATATCACATGTCCTTGAACTGAAGTCCAAACATCTATACATTGTGGCTTGTAGTAAATAAGATCCGTTCCAAGTGGAAACGACACCGTTCCAGATAATCTGCAAGTCAGATCTATTCCTTCACCAGGTGAATCAGGTAAGTCTGCAAAAAACATATGTGACACCAAGAAGCATTCTAACCCACAATAAAATGCCATTCGAATAAGCTGTGACTTATTGTGTTTTTGAGCTTGGTACCACCCACTTTTGGATAATTGCTCTTTCTTACATTTGGGATTCTACAATAATATGTATGAGTTTGACCCACCCAGCGGTTCGAAAGCTTGCAAGTAGATAAATGGGTACCTGCCTTGGGTGCAGGGGGCACCCGCCTTTGGTGGAGCGGCGACAGAAAGGAGCAGTGGTGTCGGCAACTGCGGGGCGACCCGGCGATCCAACGGAGGAGGATGGAAGATGGCGGCGAAACACCGAGCAGGCGAGTGAGGACTGGTCCGAAGGCGCGGCGACGTGATGGCGTAAGCTCGGCCGGAGCCAATTAGGACAGAGACTGGTGCAATGATCGTCACTTAGTCGCAGGCGACGGAACCACCCCAGCAGGAGCCGCTACAGAGCCGAGCCGAGCCGAGCCACGGCAAGCAGAGAAGAGAAGAGAGCCGCTGAAATAAACAAGTAACTGGTAGGGTGTCTGGTGGGCATTCCCTTCCCCCAGCACTGTGTGTGTGGCCCTAGTTAGGAGGGTTGACTGTACTATGTAAACCGCTCAGAGCCCTTCGGGGTTGAGCGGTCTAGAAATTGAAAGTTAAATAAGTAAATAAATAAATAAATATAAGAAAATATTATTGACTTTGCTTTCCAGATAATTATTGTCACATGCATTTAGCGTGCGTTGACTACAGATCGGTTTGTGATTTCATTGGTCTTTTTTTCCGGTAGCCTCCCTCCTTTTTACTGTTTATTTATTTATTTGTTTAATTTTATTTATACCCCGCCCTCCCCGCGTGCGGGCTCAGGGCGGCGTACAGCATACAGGCGCTATACGGCACCATCGTTTCACAGTATGGCACTCAGTGCAATAAAAACACAGTAAAACATTTAAAAACAGTTAGGTACAGTGGGCTACACCCAAGGATCCCGCGTGACTGGCACCCTCTCTCCCTATTGCACACGCCCTTAAGTCCAGAGGGAGGATGCTGTGGCCCCCCCGATGTTCATTGGCGGTGCTGCTATACAGGCCCCTGTTGGTGGTAGTGGTAACGGAGGGAGGATGCTGTGGCCCCCCCGATGTTCATTGGCGGTGCTGCTATACAGGCCCCTGTTGGTGGTAGTGGTAACGGAGGGAGGATGCTGTGGCCCCCCCGATGTTCATTGGCGGTGCTGCTATACAGGCCCCTGTTGGTGGTAGTGGTAACGGCGGCGGCTCCTATTCGAAAGCCTGGCGGAAGAGCTCCGTCTTACAGGCCCTGCGGAACTGTAACAGCCTGGTGTAGTGGTTAAAGTGTCAGACGAGGATCTGGGAAACTCCAGGTTTGCGTCTCGGCTTCGCCACAGAAGCTTGTTGAGTGACTTTTGGACAGTCACTCACTCTCTGCCTGACTTACCTCACAGGATTCTTGAGACCAGTTGTAATCCCAGGAGATCTCCAGCCACCACCTGGAGGCTGGCAACCCTACAGGTGCTGGGGAGGGACCCCAGAGCCGGCTGCGGGAGGATCCCCTGTCTGCCGGCGGGGTGTCTGACAACCTTACTTGGGCCTTCCACAAACGCCTAACCTGAGAGCCAGTTTGGTGTGAGAGCCAGTTTGGTGCAGTGGTTAAGTGTGCGGACTCTAATCTCGGAGAACCGGGTTTGATTCCCCACTCCTCCTCTTGCATCTGGCTGGATGACCTTGGGCAAGCTGTAGTCAGAGCTGTCCTTGAAAGGGCAGTTTCTGTCAAAAGCTCTCTCAGCCCCACCTACCTCCCAGGGTGTCTGTTGTGTGGAGGGGAAGGGAAGGAGTTTGTAAGCTGCTCTGAGACTCCTTTAGGTAGTGAAGGGCGGGGTATAAATCCAATCTCTTCTTCTTCTTCTTCTAACCTACCACACAGGGTTGTTGTGAGGAAAATGGGGGGGAGAACAGTGTTCTAAGCCACTTTGAGCACAAGCTGGGCAGAAAAGTGGAATAGAGATTCCTTCCTTCCTTCCTTCCTTCCTTCCTTCCTTCCTTCCTTCCTTCCTTCCTTCCTTCCTTCCTTCCTTCCTTCCTTCCTTCTTCCTTTCCTTTCCTTTCCTCCCTCCCTCCCTCCCTCCCTCTTCCAAGTGGAACGGAGGGAATGGTGAATGCAAAAACCCTCCTGATCTGACTGCTCACTGTTTTGTATAGCTGATGGCAGTTGATCAACGTGCAGTTGGGCTTCAGTCAGCGCACACCGTACCCTGCTCTAGCAACCCCAGAAAATTTTAATGCATCCCCACACTGAAGAAACGATATAAAGCCTCACGTCCCAACCAATCCCTCTTTGTTTGCATTTCCTCAAAGTCTGGGGCAGTTCCTGGCCTGCCGTTGCAACCCTGCTACTAAGCAAAAAGAAATGATGCAAGGGATCATGTTGACTATACTTCTATCCACTGGCATGTGAGTTAAGACAACCAATGTGGTATAGTAGTTCGAGTGCCATCTCTTTTCTACTGCTATAGACAGGCTAACAGGGCTACCCATCTTGATCTACAGATAGAGGACTGAATTTCTATGCTGATTTCTCCATGCCTACTACCCCTCTGCCTATCACACTGAATCCAGTCATGCCTTCTGTTGTCCTTCACCTGCTATTGTCATTTGGCATCTGAAATCACTCCACTCGCCAAGATACAAGGGCAGATGGACTCACATTCTAGCTGTGTATCTGAAGAAGTGAGTAGTGACTCAAGAAAGCTCATACTCTGCCAGAACATTTTGTTAGTAATTAAGCTGCTCCTGGACTCTGGCTCTTTTCTAGGTAAAGGTTTCCCTTGCTCAAAAGCCAGTCGAATCCGACTCTAGGGGGCGGTGCTCATCTCCGTTTCCAAGCCGAAGAGCCAGCGCCGTCCAAAGACATTTCCGTGGTCATGTGGCCGGCATGACTCAATGCCAAGGCGCGCGGAACGTTGTTACCTTCCCACCGAAGCGGTAGCTATTTATCTACTTGCAATTTCTTGCTGTCGAACTGCTAGGTTGGCAGGAGCTGGGGCCAGAGACAGGAGCTTACCCCGTCACACGGCACTCGGGTCTCAAACTGCTGAACTACCAACCTTCCAGTCTGCAGCTCAGCATCTTAACCTCTGTGCCAACACGGCCCTTTTTCTTTTCTACTGTATTCCTCTATTCTTCTGTATTTCTACTGTATTTCTAAAGAAAGCCCTTTTCGGACTGCAGGATTAGCACCACCTTTCCTTTGCAGAGATACAGAGACACATACCGTACTTTATTTCCTCCCTACGACTATATTCGTGAGCTGGTTTCCAGATGCGGGGATGCCTCCTTTTTTGAAGCGGGGTCACTGTCAAAACCCACGCTGGCCTGCTGCTTTCCAACGGAGATGGAAAGAAATCTCTGATCTGCAGCAGATACCTGGCCTTAATGTTGGAATCGAAGCCGCACTTTCTGCTTCACTGCTGCCACCAACAGGGCAGTCCATAAACGTGAGCAAGTCTCCTTCACCTGCTCCTTTGGTGGGAAAAAACCCCACATTCGAACTGCGACGCTTGAATTTCATAACGTGAAGCGAAGTGAACCGAAGACTGTGATGTACTGGCGACTTATGAAGGAAAAAACTCAATAAAAACTGAGTTATCACATTGTGTTTGTTATTACATAAACAGAAAATAAATAAGTGCTATTTTATATCATGCTAGGAAAGACGTTAAATCCTATTAATAAGTAGAGAGACCATCCAAGCCTTGCGTTACAAGTCAAATATGAAGAGACTAGTTTGTGGTATAGGGTGGCTCAGAGGTTAAGATGCTGAACTACAGACTGAAAGGTCAGTGGTCCAGCAGTTCAAGACCCGAGTGCCGCATGACAGAGTGAGCTCCCGTCTCTGGCCCCAGCTCCTGCCAACCTAGCAGTTCGGAAGCAAGAAATTGCAAGTAGATAAATAGGTACCACTTCAGTGGGAAGGTAACAGCGTTCCGTGCACCTTGGCGTCTAGTCATGCCGGCCACATGACCACGGAAACGTCTTCGGACAGCGCTGGCTCTTCGGCTTGGAAACGGAGATGAGCACTGCACCCTAGTGTTGGATTCGACTGGCTTTTGAGCAAGGGAAACCTTTACCTTTACCTAATTCTTGGTACAGTCCAGACAATATTGATATTAAAAGTCCAAATAAAGTGAATCCAGTCCGGTGGTCTCATAGGGGAGGAATGAGGTATCTAGATTTCTTGAAGCTCGTTTCAAGTTGTAGGACTTTTCTTCAGGCAGGATTCAGGAGTGGACTGATATCTATGGTCTGGATTATGACCCGCTTAGAACAATTGACTCTGTGTCAAAGAAATTCATATACGTCCGCGGAGAAATAAGTACGTTTACAGAGACACTGAGTTCACTGTATCTTCAAAGTTAGTAAGATATGGAAATGGATATGAATTTCATAACGGGCAGCAGGAGGGAAAGCAGCTCCAGATCGTATTTGGGAGTTTGCTCTATTTGGCAGCAAAGAAGAAGAAGAAAAAGAAGAAGAGGAGGAGGAGGAGGGGGAGGAGGAGGAGGAGGAGATTGGATTTATACCCCGCCCTTCACTCGGAGTCTCAGAGCAGCTGACAATCTCCTTTCCCTTCCCCTCCCCACAACAGACACCCTGGGAGGTAGGTGGGGCTGAGAGAGCTCTTTCCAGGACTGCTCCTGAGAGAAAAGCACTGAGAGCACTTGTGACTGACCCAAGGTCACTCCAGCAGCTGCATGTGAAGGAGTGGGGGATCAAACCCGGTTCTCCCGGATTAGAGTCCACACACTTAACCACTACACCAAACTGGCTTTGTATGTTTGAAATCGTTGGCTGCCTTGGCGTTCCTTATAAGGGCAGAACGGTGAGCTACAAATTTGGTAAATAAATAAGAATAACTACATTTGCAAACGTAGCCAATACGAACAAATATCTTGGGGAGTCCTCTACTTCATGCTGCCCCGGAGCAGTTTATCTCTCTTATTTCAGAGAGGAGATCTTCATTTCCTGTTGGCCACTCTGCCCCTCAGCTCTGTCATTTGTCTCCCATAAGCCTTTGCTCTTCTTCCTTCTCCTCAGGGTCCTCCTTCGAAAGTCCACTCCCTTCTGCGGTCTAAATATTAAGTAATTGGTAGCATTTGCTGTATGGAGAGGTATATAATGGCTTTTGGGATCCTGGCGAATATGCATTATGTCCAATTCACCGCAACTAAAAATAAAAAGAAAGAAAGAGAGCTTCGGGTCTTATTGAATGGAAGTCAATTTTCTCCCTTTGAAACCCCATTTTCTCTCTCTCCTCCTTCTTGTTTTACAAACCCTGGCTTAATACTGATTATGTGTCAGGAGAAAAGCCCCCCACAACAGTCTCTCTATCAAATGCGCCGGAAAATTATCTAGCACATATTGCACCTTTAAGCATTTCACCCGTAACGCAATAATTTCCTGACAATCACGGCGCGCAAACTTTCTGAGCCGGCCTCTAACGCCACGCGCTGCGCTAAGAGGCATAAGAATAAAGCAGAAATAGAAAGGTCTTTCTTTAACTTTCAAAAGAAGGAGCCACAAAGGCGGCAAATTCCTTTCTCGCCCTTCAGACAAACATGTCAGTTAGGAAAGGCATGCAAAGGGACTCCTTTCTAGCAGGGTCAGGATCCTTGCAAGGAAGGCACTGTAGGGAATTTTGGTGGGGTTTTTTTTTTTTTTGGATTAAAAGGTAAAGGTTCCCTTGCTCGAAAGCCAGTCAAGTCCAACTCTAGGGTTGCGGTGCTCATCTCCGTTTCAAAGCCGAAGAGCCAGCGCTGTCCGAAGACGTCTCCGTGGTCATGTGGCCGGCATGACTAAACACCAAGGCGCACGGAACGCTGTTCCCTTCCCACCGAAGTGGTACCTATTTATCTACTTGCAATTTCTTGCTTTCAAACTGCTAGGTTGGCAGGAGCTGGAAATATATTAATTAAGCAAGGGAAAATAACCTGGACGGCCCAGGCTAGCCTGATCTTGTCAGATCTCGGAAGCTAAGCAGGGTCGGCCCTGGTTAGTACTTGGATGGGAGACCACCAAAGAAATCCAGGGTTGCTACTCAGAGGCAGGCAATGGCAAACCACCTCTGCTCATCTCAGCCTGACCTGGATGACCCAGGCTGTCCCAGTCTCATCAGATCTCGGACGCTGAGGGCTTCCGGTCGGGCTAAGATGGAGGACTGACGCACTTTTGCGATCGTGCGAAGTGGGCGACGGCCGCTTTTGACAGTTTGGGCAGTTTCTAGCCCAACGCATCGCTCCCCAGCGAGGGGGGGGGACAAGCAGGCAGCAGCGCCTAAGAGGGAGTGTGAGGTTGGCGTGGTTCGACTCCTAAAGGAGCCGTCCCAGGCTTTGATCTCCTCCCCCGAAGAAGGCAAGTGCCAAGCAGCTCTGCAGCGGCCGATCGAGCCGGTGAACCGGCATAATTTCTCCGCCAGCCGACCTCTTTGATGAAGGGCAACAACAGTGAGTGAAAAGAAGCAATGCGAAACCCGATTTGATCGTGCTAGATAACAATAAACGCACCGCTTAAGGCGCCGATCGAGCCGGTGACCCGGCATAATTTCTCCGCCAGCCGACCTCTTTGATGAAGGGCAACAACAGTGAGTGAAAAGAAGCAATGCGAAACCCGATTTGATCGTGCTAGATAACAATAAACGCACCGCTTACCTGAACTGCATTAAAAATAAATTTGAAATAAGCGGATGAGCGGATGAGAGAATAAACTTCCCAGAACTCTGATTCCGGCAAAAAAATAGTTGATTGAAGGCTGTATAAAAGTAAAACTGCATATTGTTGAACATTCCTGTGGTCAAGACTGAGATGTGCGCGCAACCCGAAAAGCGAAACTGACGAACTGTATCGCGAGAAGATTAGTTGTGGAGTATCTACCAACACGGTCCGACTGACTAAACAGGAAGGTGAAGCCCTAGAGGGGCAATTATCAACAGGAAGAAGTCCGGACTTGAATCAATGCAGGACCGGATGTAAGTGCAAGCGAGCAGACGGGACCTGCAAAGGGACAGCTTTGACCTACTCTACACTTAAATACCATCGAGAAGTTGCGCCCGACATTTTGAGGAGGACTTGAACTTAAATTCATTTTTTCAACATTTTCCAGAGGGTTTAAGCAAGCGAAAATAGAAGGAGAGAGTGGTCATGCATTTACCCTCTAGATGAAGTAATTGGTTTGCGATTTTGCGCACCATATTGAGACTGTCAAAACGGAGACCAGAAGGAAACCAAAAAGAGCCGGCTCTGACCCTGAAGTTGAACCAGTTGTGAGACCTAGGTTAGGTTCAACATCAACCCCCAAAATGTCAAAAGAAAGAGAGAAGGATAAGAGGGAGATGCAGGCCTCCATGGAGGCAATGGAGAAAAGAATGATGGAGTCAATACAAGCCATGGGGGAGCATATCCAGAAAACAATGGGGGATCAGATCATCAAACAGCTGGAAGAGCATATAGAGAAGCAGTTAGAGGTGCAAATGGAAAAGCAAACTAAGATACATCTCAAGCAACTCGAAGAAGTCCAGGAAAAAAATATTGCAGCATTAAAGGAGCTGGTTACAAAAGAATTATCTTCAATCAAGCAAGAAGTTGAAGAAGTCAAAAAAGAAATACAGTCTAATGCAACCAAGAATACAGAGACAGAGGGAAAGATACAACAAATGGAAGAAAAACAGGATTCTTTGACTCAGCAATTCAAAAGATCTGAGACAATGACGGAGTTCAGAAGGATGCAAACTCATCTGAGATTTAGAGGCATTAAAGAGAAGGAAAATGAAGATATAAGAGAGGAGATGATGAAGGCAATAACAACATATCTGGAAGAAGATGAAGGGACAATGGATTCAGACTTTGATTTGATTTACAGAGTGAACTCCAGAATTGCAGACAAGAAAAAGATTTTGATTTGATATACAGAGTGAACTCCAGAATTGCAGAAAAGAAAAATTTACCAAGAGATGTTATTGTACAATTTGTAACAAGAACAACTACAGAAGATATTTTTAAGAAACAATTCACCGTCCCTTTTGAAATGGAAGGAAACAAGATTATGGTGATGAGAGAACTCCCCCGAGCAGTACTGCAAGACAGAAAAAGGTATAAGCCTTTGGTGGATAAACTGAGGACTTTGAATATTAGGTACAGATGGGAAATTCCACAAGGCTTATCCTTTACTTACAAAGGTGGGAGAGTCCAGATCAGGTCGGTGACGGATTTTTATAAATTTAAGGCGGACAATTCTGACGTCTTTGGAGAACTTTAAATTAAGAATCTACAATGGATTACAAATTGTTGTCATGGAACGTGAATGGATTAAATTCACCTAACAAGAGGAAAAGAATCAATTATTGGATACAAAAACAAAATTGTAACTTGATATGCTTGCAAGAAACTCATATTAGAAAACTGGATGCCAAATATTTAAAAAATGTTAAATTGGGATTAGAATTTTATTCCTCGGCCTTAAATAAGAAAAAAGGTGTGGTGATATATGTGAAAAAGGATTTACAACCTAAAGAAATTTTCAAAGATTTGGAAGGAAGATATGTGGGTGTGGAAGTGATGATTCAACAGAAAAAGACACTGGTGGTCAATATATACGCACCCAATGGAGCAAAAGAAAAGTTCTTTAAGGACTTAACTGAACACCTACAAGGACAAACTTATGATCAAGTTATTTTGGCCGGAGACTTTAATGGAACTATAGATCGGCTGGATAGACAATCACAAAAAGGCAACGAAATTAGTGGAAAATTGCCAAAGAACTTTTTTGAACTAGTCAAACAGGAAAAACTAGAAGATGTGTGGAGGAAATGGAACCCAACGCAGAAAGATTTTACTTTTTATTCCAATAGACATTGCTCTTTTTCCAGAATTGATATGATTTGGATGTCAGAAGAATTGTCAATGAAAACACAAAAAATAGAAATCCTGCCTAGATGTAACTCGGATCACAACCCTGTTTTGTGGACCTCTACTGAAAGGAATAAATCCTTTCTTTGGAGAATAAATGAAGATTTGTTGGATAAAAAAGGTGTTATGGAAATGTTAAAAGAAGAAACAAAACAATATTTCCAACAAAATCTGAATAAAGAGACTTCAATACAGGTAGTGTGGGACGCTTACAAAGCTGTGATGAGAGGGATTCTCATCTCACAAAATGTGAAGCAAAAGAAGGAAAAACTTCAAAGGCAAGTGGAAGTATTGGAACAAATAGCCCAAAAAGAAAAAGAACTGAAGAAGAAACCGGGGAAAAAGAAGATTATTAGAGAACTACAGTTGCTGAAAGAACAGCTGAATGATTTTTTGAACCAAGAGCTTTATTGGAATTTAAAGAAGTTACAACAGAAATCTTTTGAAGGGGCGAATAAACCGGGGAAATATCTAGCTTGGCAACTCAAAGCAAGAAAAGAAAGAAGAATGATAACCAAAATTATAGAAGAAGGAAAAGAATTCGTTGACCCTAATGGTATAAAGAGAAGTTTCTTCAAGTATTATGCTAAATTGTTTCAAGCAAATAGAATTGATCTTGAGAAGATTGAAAGATATTTAGAAGAGATTCCACTATCCAAAATAAGCAAAGAGTTTAAAGATTTACTAAATGGGCCAATCCAAACAGAGGAAGTGAGGAAGGCAATTGAAGAAGCGAAGTTGGGGAAGGCGCCAGGGCCGGACGGATTTACCGCGAAGTTTTATAAAAAAATGAAAGAGGAACTTGTCCCGGCCCTGGAAGCTTTATCCAACGACATACGGATGTGCAAGAAAGTGCCAGACTCATGGAAAGAGGCAATCATTTCATTGATACCAAAGGAAGGCCAAGAACTAACGAATGTAAAGAACTACAGGCCAATTTCTCTCCTAAATAATGACTATAAGATCTTTGCAAAAATTATTGCAGAAAGAGTGAAAAACTACTTACAAACAGTGATTTCAGAAGATCAAGCGGGCTTTCTGCCAAAAAGACAAATTCGAGATAATGTAAGAATAGTAATGGACGCAGTGGAATACTATGAAAAGCACCCTGAAAAAGAGGTAACTTTTTTGTTTGTGGATGCGGAAAAAGCATTTGACAATCTTAATTGGAAGTTTATGTTACAGATGATGGAAAAAATTGATACGGGACAACAGTTCAGAAATTGTATTGAAGCTATCTATTCGGAACAAAGAGCTACACTGAATGTAAATAAAGAATTGACCGATAGCTTCAAGGTACAGAAAGGTACTCGGCAGGGTTGTCCCTTGTCACCGCTATTGTTCATTTGGGTGTTGGAGGTACTTTTACAAAAAATACAACAAGATCAAGAGATTAAGGGTTTGACACATAAAGGTTTTAAATATAAATACCGTGCTTTTGCAGATGACGTAATGTTTATTGTGGAAAACCCGACGGAAGAGTTACCGTTACTATTTCAAAAAATAAAAGATTTTGGAGAATTGGCAGGATTTTATGTAAACAAGAATAAAACGAAGCTTATTTGCAAAAATATGACGAAACAAAAACAAGTGGAACTACAAAATTTGGTACAATGTGAAGTGGTAAAGAAGACGAAATACTTAGGCATTGAGTTAACTGCAAAGAATATAGACTTATATAAGAACAATTATGAAAAACTATGGGCTAAGTTAACCCAAGACTTTAAGAAATGGGACAAAATGAACTTGTCACTGATGGGAAGAATTTCAGTTATAAAAATGAATGTCCTACCACGTTTGATGTTCCTGTTCCAAACAATACCAATACTTAGTAAGACAGATTTGCTGCAAAGGTGGCAACAAGAACTATCAAAGTTTGTTTGGGCAGGCAAGAAACCGAGAATTAAGATGAAAATACTTTGTGATGCCAAGGACAGAGGTGGACTACAGCTACCAAATCTCAGATTATATTATGAAGCGGTTTGTATGACCTGGTTGAAGCAATGGGTGAAATTAGAAAATGATAAGCTATTGGGGTTAGAAGGTCATGATTGTAGATTTGGTTGGCATGCATATTTATGGTATGACAAAACAAAAATGGATAGCTTTTTTAAGCATCATGTGGTAAGAAAAGCATTATTTGTGGTATGGATGAGATATAAAAAATATTTTGGTGATGTAAGGCCACTTTGGATTGTACCAGTGGAAGTGTTAACATCTTACTCAAGACGTAGAGACAAAGATTGGTTGCTGTATAAAGACATAATAAAAAAAGAGGGAACAGAATGGGTAATGAAAAAGCAGAATGAAATTGAATATGAATATGAATGGTTGAAATACATGCAGATCTCTGACCTTTTTAGGTCAGACAAAAGAAATTATGGTTTTAGAGAGGAAAAAAATGAAATGGAAAAGGTATGGGAGAGTGGAGGGGGAAAAGATATCTCTAAAATGTATAAAGTGTTGTTAAAATGGTATACAGAAGATGAGACTGTGAAAGAGCAAATGTTAAAATGGGCAATAAATATGAACAAGGAAATTGACATAGAAACCTGGGAATATTTGTGGAAAAATGCTATTAAGATATCACCCTGTACCAATGTTAGAGAGAATTGTTATAAAATGATGTATAGGTGGTATATGACCCCAAAGAAAATTGCAAATATGAACCAGAATATGTCAAATAAATGTTGGAAATGTAAAAAACATGAGGGCTCATTTTACCATATGTGGTGGACTTGTGAAAAAGCTACACTCTTTTGGACAAAAGTCCACAAAGAAATGCAAAAAATACTTAAGTGCTCTTTCAAGAAAGCGCCTGAAATTCTGCTTTTGGGACTAAAAATGGAAGAAGTTAACTCGACTAAAAGGACTTTATTCTGGTACCTTATTACAACAGCGAGGATGATTTATGCACAATTTTGGAAGACTGAGAAAGTACCAGAAATCGAAGACTGGATACAAAAAGTTCTGTTCATGGCAGAAATGGATAAAATTACAAAGAAGTTGAATTATCAAGAAGACAACGTGTTTTTTCAAGAATGGAATGACTTTAAAATATATCTGGAAAAGAACTGGGATGCAAAACAAAACTTAATATGTTTAGATCAATATTAAGTCAAATGATGTTATCTTGAGGTGTTATGATAACGAATGATGTGTTAATGATATAAAGAAATTTGTTAGAAGGGGGAGAAGCATTGCGGGAAGCCATTGGAGGGATGGGAGGAAGGGAATGGGGTAGACAATGGATCGAATGAGTTAATTTTATATGTTATGTTCCTAAAAAAAATAAAATTTTTTTTACCAAAAAAAAAAAAAAGATCTCGGACGCTGAGCAGGGTCAGCCCCAGTTAGTACTCGGATGGGAGACCAGCAAGGAAGTTCAGGGTTGCTATGCAGAGGCATGCAATGGCAAGCCACCTCTGCTCCTCTCTGTCTGACCTGGATGGCCCCATCTAGCCTGATTTCATCACATCTCGGAGGCTCAGCAGGATCATCCCTACTTAGTACTCGGATGGGAGACCAGCAAGGGAGCCCAGGGTTGCTACGCAGAGGCCGGCAATGGCAGGCCACCTCTGCTCATCTCTGCCCGACCTGGATGACCGAGGCTCGCCTGATCTCACCAGATCTTGGAAGTTAAGAAGGATCATCCCTGGTTAGTACTTGGATGCAGTGTTCTTTCTAAGCTGAGTCGGTGTGAGCCGGCTCACAGTTTTTTAGCCTCCAACTCACAGATTTTTGTCTTACCTCAGGAAGGGAGGGCTCCAGAGCAAACTCGTTTTTGCAGCAGCCCAATCGCTCGCTCACCACTTTAATGCCAGCAGCTCACAAAGTAGAATTTTTGCTCACGAGACTCCACAGCTTAGAGGGAACATAGTGCTTGGATGGGAGACCACCAAGGACGTCCAGGGTTGCTATGCAGAGGCAGGCGATGGCCAACCACCTCGAAACATCTCTTGCCTTGGAAACCCCATAAGAGGGGTCGCCATAAGTGAGCTGCTTTTTGGCACCTTCCACCGCCGCCAGCTAGCAAGCGAAGCCCCCAACAGGGTGTGCTGATCTTGGAAACAGGCCAATGCCCTCCTGTGCTGTTGCTGCTTGCCTCTGAATATGGAGGCTCCCTTTAGTCATCGTGGCTAGTCATCCAAGAATGGACCTCTCCTCCATTAATCTCATCCCTTCTTAAAGCCACCGCTAGATCCGTCCCTGGCGTGAATGCCACGGCTTAATTGCTGAGTGAAGAACTGTGGTCGAATCTGCATTTGCATTTTTAAAATCCGTTTCGTGCTGCTGTGACACCGTCTTTCTCTATGCTTGTTTGAAAGTTCACAGCGGGTTCCATCAAACATAATAACCGGGATACAATACACAAAGAATTAAAAACACTTAAAACCCCAATAAAATACAACATTCCTCTGGTACAAATCATAGTTAAAGCCTCACCAGTGTAATCTATTTCAGGTTTGGGTTCTTAGATGGTAATGCAGATCTGACGCACTGAGGGCAGGCCCGATAGAGAAAGGGATGCCCGCGACCCTAGCTTGGACAGGACAGCTGTGCAGGCTCCTATATGCTTTGCGGCCTGACCACAAATGTATCATTTGTACCTGGGGTTGCGCCAGATCCCTCCAGGTAGCTGGCTGTCGATGACGGTGGACGTTCATTGCTGGGAGGTTCATTGCCCACATGACTTCCAATGTGGCCCAGAAGTAATGTGGACACGTTGGGGACACAGGGGTGACACTCTGGTTTTTGGGCAAAACCTCTATGGTAGAATTAGCTTCTATCATAGAGTTTTTTGCCCCAAAACCAGAGCATCGCCCCAACATGCCTACATCACTTCCAGGTCATATTGAAGCCATGTAGACACGTCACTAAAATGTGGGGTGTTCCTCCTTTGTTTTTGAGGCAATTCCTCCCAGCCGGCCACCTGATCGGCGATGGAGAGGTAGAGCCTGGCAGCGGGGGGTGGGGTCCGGCATCCCTATTTGTACCGGCCTACAGTCATTGCCTCTGTATATCTGTACTGCAAAATCTTAGGCACCTTTTCTGGTGTTGGTGGGGCTAGACTTCTCAGATAGTGGCAAGCACTGAATGAGGGTCACGACCAATGTTCCCTCTAAGCTGTGGAGTCTTGTGAGCAGAAATTCTACTTTGTGAGCTACTAGCATTAAAGCTGTGAGCGAGCAATTTGGCTGCTGCATAAATTAGTCTGCTCTGGAGCCAACCTTCTGAGCTAAAACAAAAATCTGTGAGCTGGAGGCTGAAAAACTGTGAGCTAGTTTGGATTAACTCATTTTAGAGGGAACACTGGTCACGACGGGGCTCAGCAGAGACATTAGCTCCTCAGATGGCAGTTGGGTAACAGAACAACAGTTCAACTAACAACACAGTCATTGATACTCTTTAATAGCATTATTAATTACTGGAAGCATCTGTTCTATTAATTTAGATTTTCAGTTAATGTTTTCTTCAACTTTAAGTAGTTTTTTTGGGGGGGGTATTGTCAGACTGGGAGCTGCGGTGGCTCAAGTGGTTAAGACGCTGAACTGCAGGCTGTGGAAGGTCAGTAGTTCAGCAGTTCGAGACCCGGGTGCTGCATGACGGGGTGCGCTCCAGTCTCTAGTTCCAGCTCCTGCCAGCCTAGCAGTTTGAAAGCAAGAAATTGCAAGTAGATAAATAGGTACCACTTCGGTGGGAAGGTAACAGCGTTCCGTGCACCTTGGTGTTTAAGTCATGCCGGCCACATGACCACGGAAACGTCTTCGGACAGTGCTGGCTCTTTGGCTTTGAAACGGAGATGAGCTCTGCAACCCTAGAGTCGGATTCGACTGGCTCTCGAGCAAGGGAACCTTTACCTTTACCTTATTGTCAGACTGACTGACGAGTCAGAGCTGCGGATGCAGAACTAGAAAGAACCATGGAACAGGGGCAGCATGCACCCTGGCCTAGTCAGAACTTGGAATGGGCCTGGCTTTTCCAAATCCTTTTAGAGAAAAAGCTGTGTTTCTCGATGCGAGTCTTTTAGCAGTCAATACAGGGGTCCCCAACTTGGGCCTGCGAGCGCCCTGGCACCCACCAGCACCTTTATTTGGGCCCACAAGTGTTTTCAGAAAGTGGACGAGGCCAAGTGGGGCTTTCACCCAGCAAGGCTTCTGACTGGCTGTGCAGATTTTTTTAAAAAATATTGTACTGGTGGCAGCTGCCACCACAGCGCAAGAATCTTCACGATGTGACTGAGGTAAGCAGCAACAGCCCTTTTGTGGCTGGCTGTGCCTTCTGAGGCAGCCATTTTGAGGCAGCCATTTTGTCGCTGGCTGTGCCTTCTGTGGCAGCCATTTTGTGTTGGAATTCCAAAGGCACTCACAGGCTCAAAAATGCTGGGGATCCTCTAGTTAGTAGTTACATAAATCGACTACCTATCGAGTTGAGGCTTTTTTCTGATGCTGCCCCACTGTTGTGGGAGAGTTGAGGCAGGCCCCTACCCTTAGGTCCTTCAAGGGGGACTGTAAAACAGAGCCATTTAAGACAGCTTATGGGGCACCTTGAAGGTTATGGGTGTGAGCTGTACCACTTATCGCCTTTAATAATGTTTTGGATGATTCTAATGAATAGGGTGGCTCAGGTGGTTAAGATCCTGAACTGCAGACCAGAAGGTCGGTAGTTCAGCAGTTCGAGACCCGAGTGCTGCATGATGGAGTGAACTCCCGTCTTTGGCCCCAGCTCCTGCCAACCAAGGAGTTCGAAAGCAAGAAATTGCAAGTAGATAAATAGGTACCACTTTGGTGAGACGGTAACAGCATTCCGTGCGCCTTGGTATCTAGTCATGCTGGCCACATGACCACGGAAACGTCTTTGGACAGCGCTGGCTCTTCGGCTTGGAAACGGAGATGAGCACCGCATCCCTAGAGTCGGATTCGACTGGCTTTCAAGCAAGGGAAACCTTTACCTTTAATAAATACCTATTTTAAATATGGCATTTAATAGATAGTTATTTTTCCTACTGTATTTCTTGTTGTTGCTCCCTTTCAGTCCTGACTTTACCATGAGAAAAGTGAGGTATATGAACACCCTTTAATTGATTGATTGATTGTATTATAATACTTACTTTTAATGCCTACTTTTGTAAACTGCTTTAGACCTACTGTTATGGTTTCCAGCTCTGAGTTGGGAAACTCTTGGAGATTTTTTTGGGGGTAAAATCTGGGGACAGCAGGGTTTGGGAAGTGGAGGGACTTCAGTGAGGTATAGTGCCATAGAGTCCACCTTCCAAACCAGAGGAACTGATCTCTGTCATCTGGAGTTTAGTTGTAATTCTGGGAGATCTCCAGGCCCCTCCTGGAAATTGGCAACCCTACCTGCTATGTAGGGACAGGACTGTTCTGAGCAGCAGTTACCATGTTTACTCAAAGGGAAGATGACCCTGAATATAAGGCACCCCCCAAAATGTTATGCACAAAACATTTTTTGTTAGTATCAGGGGTCATTTCGTAGAAAAAGAGGTGCAGGAGCTCATTAGCATAACTCATTAGCATAACTTATTTGCATATGCCACTCACCCTGACATCACCGGAAGTGTGTCAGAAAGCAACACCCACCACTCAGGCTCCACTGGACTGTTTTGGATTGCTAGTTATTGGGGAGGGGGGAAACGTGCAGATCTGTCCTCGCAGAGGAGGGAGAGCTTGTACCGGAATAAAACTTGGTCTTAAAGGTGCCACTGGACCTCTTTTTTTGATGGCATACTGCATTTAAGCAAATAATGTAATAACTAGTTAAGAACAAGTTTGTACAGTTGGAAAGCAATTATTAGGGTGATGAAACGATGTGGAGATGTGCAACTGGGAATGAAGTGCAGTTGAAAATCAGCCCAACACAAGTATGTTCACATGTGGCCACTGAAGAAGCATGAATTTGGACCCCAGACCATAGATAACTACTCAAGGGTGAGGGAGAAGAGTTGCCCATAATGTGATTTTCCTCCTTGATACTTAGGGTTGCCAACTCGACTCACCCGTTGCAGCGGGGGAGCCGAGCTGGGGTCCGGGAGCTCCGTCGGGGCGCGTGCGCGTGCCAGCAGCATGTCATCGGAAGTGACGTGTGACGTGCTGACGTTGGGGGCGTGGCCGAGCTCGTTGGGGGGGAAACCATATGGTTTTCCCCCCCGATGAGCTCGGCCACGCCCCCAACGTCGGCGACGTGGCTGCGTCACCTCTGGTGACGCATCTTCGGGGGCGGGGTTCCCCCCGGGCTGGAATTCCTCCGCGCCAGAAATCGGGCCTCGGAAGCGGGGGATTCCCCGCCCCCCATCCTGATTTTGCAACCCTATTGATACTAGTAGATTTATACATACTTGCAGGTGCCAACTTGCAAATGGGTAAAATCAGCAACTGCCCTTACATGTGCTTTTCCCATTGCTGCTCCCATCTTGTGGAATAGCCTCCCAGAAGAGGTCAGGAAATACCCCTTCTTCTGGCTTTCTGTGAGCTGTGCAAAACTGAACGACTCAAGAGGGCTTTTCTGCCCAGATAATAAAGCTGCACTGCACAAAATGGTTTCACAAATTTGCTTGGATTACGGACAGTGGTCTATTCTGCTGTGTATAGCTTATTGTAAGCAGAGTCCAATTTATGTAATGTGTCATATGAATACTTAGACTGTGTTTCAGTTCTTTCTGGTGGTTCCCACTTTCTAAAATCCTAGGCCCCGGTCATAGGGAGAATTTGCCATGCGAAAGGCACGAATGTCGGGTGGATTTCCGGGGCGCGATCACACCGCAACATATGGGAAGCGTAATGCACCCGTGGCCAACCCGTGGCGTCCCACCGAAGATACGGAGTTAAAAAGTACCAAGGAAAGTGCACTAGTATCCGGAAAATGTGCAGCACAGGCTGGTGTCTGATTGCGGGAGTGCTAGTATCCTGTGGCATCCGGTGCCCGCCCATGTCCCATCGCAAACTGGATGTTTATCGTAAGCGCATGCGCACAAACACAAAACTGAAAGCAGTGCTGCTCCGTGGAACTGCGCATGTGCACAAACGTGAAACGCTTGTTTGATCGCTCCGCGCTGTGCCGCTTCTTTGCTATGCTGCAGCATCGCCGAGTGATCGCCAGCTAACAGCTGAAGCACGGAGACTCGGGGGACTGTGTGATCGGGCTACCACGCTTTATGTTGCTCTGGGGTGAACAGCCACGCCTCCCCCCCCGCGTTATCTGGCCCGTGTGACCGGGGACCTAATTAGTTATTGAACCTCCCATTTTGTTGATTGTACCGACTCACAATGTGTGTAATCCACCTTGAGCCTGTGGGAAAGGCAGATTATAAACAACATAAATAACTAAATAAAAATAACAAACCATAGGAAAATGTCAGTTTATTTATTTTTTCATATTCATAGCCCGCCCATCCCGCAAGTGAGCTCAGGACGGGTAACATCATCTCAAACAATACAATACATACAGTTAAAATTTAAAACACATTAATAACATTGGTGTAGTGGTGAAGTGCGAGGACTCTAATCTGGGAGAACCGAGTTTGATTCCCCACTCCTCCACATGCAGCTGCTGGTGTGACCCTGGGTCAGTCACAAGCTCTGGCACAGCTGTTCTTGAAAAAGAGCAGTTTGTGTCAGAGTTCTCTCAGTCCCACCTACCTCACAGGGTGTCTGTTGTGGGGAGGGGGAGGGAAAGGAGTCTGTAAGCCGCTCTGAGACTCCAAGTGAAGGGCGGGGTATAAATCCAATCTCTTCTTCTTCTTCTTCTAAACATTAAAATCGGTGGTCACAGCTCAAAACAAAAGCCAGCTGGCTGTGAGAGGTTCCATGGCCCGTTGGTAAGAGATGGATAATGGCCAATTGTCAGTGGATGGGTGACAGCAACCTCAGGGAGGCCATAGATGGACGCCCACTGCCTCAGCCAAAATGTCCTTGTGGAAACACCCCTGAAAAAACGTTGGTTTTCTAATATCCTTCAGGATTTTTTAAACCATGAGGTGTCCCTCCAAACAAATCACGTGATCACAAGGGGGAGAAAAAATCACCTTGCGGGGACTTTCCCCATCTTAAAAAAAAACAAAAACGTACTTGCTCGGCCTTTTCAGTCACGGTTTCCGCCCTTTCACAAGATGGCGGTGGTTTAGCGTAGCCGCACCTTGTGTAATAGATAAGAATAGAGTTGCCAGCCTCCAGGTGGCGACTGGAGAACTCCTGGGATTACAACTGGTCTCCAGGCGACAGACATCAGTTCCCTTGGAGAAAATGGCGGACTTTGGAAGGCAGACTCTATGGCAATATACCCCATTGAAGTCCCACCCTCCCCAAAGCCCGCCCTTCTCAGGCTTCGCCTTCAAAATCTCCAGGTATTTGCCAACCCGGAGCTAGCAACCCCAGGTAGGAAGTATGTATGTAGGCCACAGTCTCTCCACTGCTTCCTTGCGCTGAGATTCCTCATTTCCAGCCACACTGTCTTTGGCACTGATGGAGGGGTTTCTGCTTTCTGTCAGTGCGTTTGCGCCGTGACAGATATTCTCCAGTGATTAGGTTAATGCTGGCAAAGCCAATATGAAAAAACCCACACAGATTACCACTGTCACCCACAGTAATTACATTTATTCATTTCCACTTAGCCAAGTTTTTACAAGCCGAGCAAGGGGCCAAATAAGCAATAAACACAGAAGCGGGGAATTAAAACGCTGCTCCGTTTGCTGTGAAAACAATCAAACCATCATCTTTCTTTAGGCAGCTCATTCATCATCGGGGGAAGGGCCGCGCGCGGGGCGATGATGCGCCTGGCTCGGAAGCCTTAATGCGGTTACATGTAAATTCACTAACATGAAAATTACTGCGCCTGATGCGATTTCACTAATAAATTAGTTCATCTCTGCCTTTTCGCAGGAGACTTTAGGGATCGGTGGAGAATTGCACGTGTCTCTTTGCAGTCTCCCTCGGTTCATTCCGAGCATGTTGACCCCTCGGATTCTTTTGTGACTCATCCAGTTTAGGGCTGGGCCCTCCAAGTTGGGAAATTCCTGGATATTTTAAGGGTGGAGCCTGGGGAGGGAGGAGTTTGGGGAGGGGATACAGTGCCCCCCCTAAGCTGAGTTAGTGTGACCTAGCTCGCAGTCTTTTAGCCTCTGGCTCACATGTTTTTGCCTTCGCTCAGGGAGGAGGGCTCCAGAGCAAACTAATTGATGCCGTAGCCAAATCACTTGCTCACAATTTTAATGTCAGTAGCACACAAAGTAGAATTTTTGCTCACAAGACCACAGCTCAGAGCAGCCCCGTAGCCAAGGAGTTTTTGGGGAGGGGGCCGGGGGGGCCACCAGGCAATCAAAGTTAATTAAATTAACTTCGATTTAGTTGCTGGGACTCCTAAGGCAACCCTAGCTGCAACTGAGGGGGGGGGGAGCGCCACCACCAACAGCAGGGACAGCCCTGGCAACGCGGATGAGCCCTCGAGTCTTGCGGGCATGCCGGGGTGCTCTGTCTCGCTCTCTCTCCACCTCCCTCGGCGACTGGCCACCAGGGCAGGTTCTGGGCAGGAGGGACCTGGCTGTATTGTCTGCAGGGCACCTAGGGAGCCCCCTCCCCTCTCCCCGTGGCCCGGAGCCTGACACCCTCATGGCCCGGTGACCGAGCCCCTCGGAGCCGCCTCACGTCTGTCACCCCCGAACCCCCGTGCAGGCTGAGCCCCCACCCTGCCTGCCCTCCTCCCTTCCCTCCCAGCCTCTGTGTGTCCCCCCCTCGCCCGCCATCCAGCCCCCTTTGTCTCCCTGGCACCGCTGGCTCCGCTCCTCACGCCCGCTCCAACCCAGCGAGGAGCTGCCAGCAGCGCTGCCGCGGAAGGAGGAGGAGGAGGAGGGAGTGCGAGAGCCCGCCAGAAACCTTGGCTCAGCACTTGGGTGTTTGGTTTTTTTTGAGGAAGCAGCAGCAGGCAGCGCAGAGGGGGAGGGGGAGCCGAGGATTGGAGGGGGGCCCATAAAAACTGCGGGGGGCGGGCAGGCCCCGTGGGCCCCGTGGGCACTACGGGCCTGGCTTAGAGGGAGCCCTGGAGCAGAGGGACCTCAGTGGGTGTAGAGTCCCGGGTCCAGACGTGTAGTAGTGATTTCAGCTCATAGTTTATTAGACACTTAACTCAAGACAGACACCAGCAGGACCGGAGCCCTGCTTAGATTTGCGAGGCACACCACACCCAACACACACCCCGCTCCCTGTGATAGGTAATTTACATAGTGTCCATACCCATAGGTCGGGCGTAGGATCCTGAGTAGCTGATAGGCTCGCTCTAAGATCTTCGCCCGCTATTGTTTCCGATCTTTAAGCTGCGCTTGTTTGCCCGACCACACGCGTGGCTGAGCACATGTGGAGTCCTCGTTGGTACACAACAGTGGGGTAGACCTCCCACTTACAGTTACCAAGTTGGGAAATCCTTGGAGAGTGTGGGGTGGGGTTGCCAGGTCTCCTCGTTGGTCTGGTGGGCAGATTTGGGGTGGGTGTTTTGGGGCAGGCGGGGATGCCCCCAAGCCCCACCCCCAAGCATGACTGCCCTTGGCTAGCAAAAAGACCCTTTAAAGGGTCTTTTCGTGAGCGGGGTGGGGGTTGCGCCACATGTGTATTGTGTACAACAGAACTGGACTAAGGCCACAGAGGGAGTGTACAGGAGAGGAAGAAGCCTGCCAATAAGAGGAAGGGATTGGAGCCCAAGCAAGGGAGCTGGAACAAAATCAGGGAGGGCTGGAGGTTCACTGAAACCTTGCCCTCACTTTGCCACTCTCCACAATCAGAGGTAGTAAGGGTCCCAATACCAGTGCCAGGAAGCAACATCAGGGGAAGGTCTTGGTCTCTACATAAGGTTTCCAGCCTCCAGGTGGTGGCTGGAGATCTCCTGGAATGGCACCTGTATTCTGCCATGTTGTGTTTCAGCCATGGAAATGCTATGGGTCAACATAGTGGGCCCAAAAGGAAGCTTAACCCTGGGAGTTTATTATCGCCCACCCTAACCCTAACCCTATCGCCCACCAGATCAAAAGATAGAGGAGGATGATAAACTTATGAATGAATTAAAGATAGTGGCTAGATGAAATAACTGCATCGTAATAGGTGATTTTAACTACCCACACATTGATTGGGTCAATATGTGTTTGTTTGTTTATTTATTTTTTTCTCATTTATATCCCGACCATCGCATAAATGGGCTCAGGGCGGGTTACAACATTTACATAAATACAATAACAGTTTAAAACACATTATAAGCAGGGCTGTTTTTGTAGCAGGAACTCCTTCGCATATTAGGCAACACACCCCTAATGTAGCCAATCCTCCAAGAGCTCACAGAGCTCTTCTTACAGGGGCTACTGTAAGCTCTTGCAGAATTGGCTACATTAGGGGTGTGTCACCTAATATACAAAGGAGTTCCTGCTACAAAAGGAGCCCTGATTATAAGCATATAAAATCAATAACCATAGCTTGCCGTAGGGAGAGTTCAGCCTATATTTGAGTCGGGAAAAAGAGATTATGTTAAGTACGCAATAAACGTGTGCAACTGCATGTCGTCGTCCGAGTCCTCCATGCGGCGAACCCAGTACTTTTCAGCGGAGTTCAGGGATAGGAAGGAATTTCAAGGGGTTCATAGCCATGGAGTCAGTACCATAGAGTCCACCTTCCCAAAGCAGCCATTTTCTTCTGGGGGAGCTGATCTCTGTAACCTGGAGATCAGTTGGAATCCCAGGATATCTCTAGGCCCCACCTGTAGGCTGGCTACTCCATTTCCTACTTCTGCTTTCTTTGCCCAAGCCTTTCCCCCAAAGACAGCTGTAGGGGTTGCAAAGTTCAATGTACTATTTCATTGTAATAGTTCTCTCTCTCTGTGTAAAGTGCTTTCCAGTCACCGCTGAGTTATGGTCACCCTAAATGGTTTTCAGAGAATGGTTTGCCATGGCCTGGTTATGTGTAGTGGCCCTGGATTCCTGGGCGGTCTCCCACCCAAATACGAACCAGGGCTGGCCCTGCTTAGCTAAGGACATCTGATGAGATCAGAAGAGGAGGAGGAGGAGAAGAAGAGGAGGAGGAGATTGTATTTATACCCTGCCCTTCACTTGGAGTCTCAGAGCAGCTTACAAACTCCTTCCCCTTCCCCTCCCCACAACAGACGCCCTGTGAAGGTAGGTGAGGCTGAGAGAGCTCTGACAGAAACGGCTCTTTTTCAAGAACAGCTCTGACAGAACTATGGCTTACCCAAGGTCATCCAGCAGCTGCAAGTGGAGGAGTGGGGAATCCAACCCGGTTCTCCCAGATTAGAGTCTGCGCATTTAAACACTACACCAAACTGATGAAGGGGGAGGAGGAGGAGCTGGTTTTATACCCCGCCCTTCACTACCCGAAGGAGTATCGGAGTGGCTTACAATCACCTTCCCCTTCCCCTCCCCACAACAGGCACCCTGTGAGGTAGGTGGGGCTGAGAGAGTTCTGAGAGAACTGGGATCGTCTCAAGGTCACCCAGCAGGCTTCGTGAGGAGGAAGAGTAGGGATTCAAAGCCGATTCTCCAGATTGGAGTCTGACGCTGTTAACCACCACACCACGCTGGCTCTCCTCACAACAGACACCCTGTGAGGTAGGTGGGGCTGATAGAGCTCTGAGAGAACTGTGACTGATCCAAGGTCACCCAGCTGGCTGCACGTGGAGGAGTGGGGAATCAAACCCGGTTCTCCAGATTAGAGTCCGCCACTCTTAACCACGACACCAAGCCGGCTTAACCACGACACCAAGCTAGCCTGGGCCACTCAGGTCAGGCAGTATGCTTACTGAGCCACAAATAGCCATTCCTGGACACTGCTGCCTGGGAACTGTCGATCACTCAAGTAAGTTTCCAGCATGCTCCGACATGGCTAATGCTGTGCAGATGCAAGAGCAGCACATTCTCTTGAAAATATCTGGTTTTAAATGATGCGTGACCTGCCCCACAAGTAAACTGAGGGAACCCATAAATTGTGAGCATGACTACAATAGCTCCCAGGGTCGCCAACTTTGGGTAGGGAAATAGCTGGAGGTTTGGAGGTACAGCCAGAAGAGGGCGGGATTTGGGGAGGAGAGGGATGTCAGTGGGGTGTAAGGCCACAGACCCCGTGCGCCGAAGCTGCTGTTTTCGTTAGGAGATCTGATCTCTGCTGTCTGGAGAGGTGTGTTGATTCCGGGAGATCTCCAGGCCCCACCTGGGGGTTGAGAACCCGGGCAAGTGCTCAGCCAGCCGCCAAGCTGAACGTGGCCACTATGCAGACACAAAACGCCTTGAAATGAAGCTCCTTTTGTTGTTGTTCATTCGCACAGTCGAGTCCGACTCTTCGCGACCCCATGGACCAGATCACGCCAGGCCTTCCTGTCTTCCGCCGTCCTCCGAAGTTTGCTCAGTTTCATGTTCGTTGCATCTATGACACCGTCTAACCATCTCATCCTTTGCCGTCCCCATCTTCTTTGACCTTCAATCTTTCCCAGCATCAGAGTCTTCTCCAGGGAGTGCTCCCTTCTCATTTGGTGGCCAAAGTATTTGAGCTTTAGCTTCAGTCTCTGGCCTTCCAGGGAACAGTTAGGATTGATTTCTTTTAGGATTGACTGAATGGATCTTCTTGCAGTCCAAGGGGCTCTCAAGAGTCTTCTCCAGCACCATAGTTCAAAAGAATCTATTCTTCAGCGCTCGGCCTTCCTTATAGTCCAACTCTCGCAGCTCCTTTTGAATGGTGTGCAAATCATCGAAGCAATCCTAGGAGATGTTCAGCTTGACTGCCAAAGATGCCATCATTGTGAGCAAGGTAAGTTTTACAACCTTGGGATCCTCACTGGTTTTGAGTCAGAGGCACTTAAGACAGAACTGAGACTGGACCCGTGAGATTCCCGGGGGCCCGTCTCTGACTTCCCATAGATCAGTCAGTGCGAAACAACAACAACAAAAACAAAGTCATCTTGGTCCTATCTACTAAACTCCACCACTGGGAGAGCTATTCAGCCTCGATCATTTAGTAGATGCAGCCAAGATAACTGTGTTTCTTTTCCACTGGGCCCTCGTTTCTGGCGGCCTGAGAGCCAGTCTGGTGTAGCAGTTAGGAGCGCGCGGACTCTAATCTGGGAGAACCGTGTTTGATTCCCCCATTCCTCCACGGTCAGCTGCTGGTGTGACCTTGGGTCAGTCACAAGGTCTCTCAGAGCTGTTCTCTCAGGAGCAGTCCTCGAAAGAGCTCTCTCAGCCCCACCCTGCCTCACAGGGTGTCTGCTGTGGGGAGGGGAAGGGAAAGGAGACTGTAAGCCACCCTGAGACTCCTTCGGGTAGTGAAGGGCGGAGTATAAATCCAATCTCCTCCTCCTCTTCTTCTGAGCTCCTCTTGGAAGTGACTTACTAGATAGTTTCAGAGGGCAGCCATGTTGGTCAGAACAGCTAGACTGGAGTCTGGTAGGACCTTAGAGACAGATTTTCGGGGGATGAGCTTTTGAGAGGTGAAGCTCCATTCACGAAGGGAGCTTTGATTCTTGAAATAATACCCCGAAAATCTGGTTGGTCTCTAAACTGCTACTGGATTCCCATGTACCTATTCGGTATTACTAGAGATGACAATGCATAGACCTTTGGGTATCATTCTCACATCTAGATCCCGATAGTTTCAGAGGGCAGTCATGTTGGTCTGAACAGCTAGATTGGAGTCTGGTAAAACCTTAGAGGCCAACCAGATTTTCGGGAGATGAGCTTTTGAGAGGTGAAGCTCCATTCACAAAGGGGGCTTTGATTCTTGAAAGAATACCCTGAAAATCTGGTTGGTCTCTAAGCTGCTACTGGATTCCCATGTACCTATTCGGTATGACTAGAGATGACAATGCATAGACCTTTGGGTATCATTCTCACATCTAGATCCCAGTTCTAGATGTCTTTTCTTCAATGAGTAGGGTTGCCAGCTCTGGGTTGGGAATTGCCTGGAGATTTGGGGGGCGGAGGCTGAGGAGGGGCGGGGTTTGTGGAGGGAAAGGGAGGGAAGGGACCTCAATGGGGTATCATGCCACATAGTCCATCCTCCAAAGCAGCCATTTCCCCCAGGGGAACTGGAGATCAATGCTAATACCAGGAGATCTCCAGCTCCCACCTGGAGGGTCTAGTAACAAATAGATATACACTGCAAAAACCTTTTAGCAAACTAATGTGTTCTATTTATGGTCATCATTTAGTAAAGTGCAGAGTGTATCATTATTTCATCCTAGTCAGGTACAGATATCCATTACATTCAATACGCAATCACATTCAGTACCTACAGATTGCTAACTACCAGACAATTTTGCATCAGTGTTTTAAAAGTCCAGCCCCAATGGGAGTTTCTAGAATTATAAGCCCACTTCTCCTTGCATGAAGTCTTCCAAAAAGGGGGACAGCCTTCTTGCAGGCCTCTCACTGAGTCACCCTTTTAGGACGTATCATTGGGCAAATCTGCATCTAGCATTCAATAAGCAATAACATTCAATATATACAGATTGTTAACTACCAGACAATTTTGCATCAGTGTTTTAAAAGTCCAGCCCCAATGGGAGTTTCTAGAATTATAAGCCCACTTCTCCTTGCATGAAGTCTTCCAAAAAGGGGGGACAGCCTTCTTGCAGGCTTCTCACTGAGTCACCCTCTTAGGACGTATCACTGGGCAATTCTGCATCTAGCATTCGCTCCATATTCTCTCAACTGGGAGGAACAAGTGCGGCTCAAAACCACATGCAAATACCCCGGGGCAATGCCATACTGACTGCAAAGTCACCCCCGAACAGCCACGAAATGGTCATAAACCTATGCAGAAGATACAACAAAGCCCGATGTTCAAAGGAAGCAAAAACGGCATGCCGTCTGGAGGGTACCATAAAATCCGATGGTGAAAGGAAGTGAAAGCAGCATGCAGTGCAGAGGGGAATTTCCGTTCCAACGTGGGTTTCGTAAAACAACGGAGGGGAAAGCCATTGCAGAATCAGCTACTGACTGAAGTGCTCAAGGCCTTGAGACCATCCTATTTACAATGTTTTCCAAAAAAAAAATATTCAAAAAATCAGAGTGCCTGGCCTTTTGAAGAATTAAAAAATCCCGTTAGAGATTTATTGCACAACATTCTGTTTGCTTGTCTTTCTTCCTGGGATAAATCCAGGAGCTTCTCCATCCCCGATTTGTTCTGTTAGGCATCTTGATGTTGGAGCAGATAAAATGCACGGTGACGCCAAGAGCGTTGTCTTCCCGCTCGCCTGTTCGAGGCCTGGGGTTGCTTATACAGTAAAAAATAGAGCATCCTTGCCTTTTTCTTCTCAACAAACCCCACTAGGAATTAGTCTTGCAATTCAGCCTAGCCGAGGAGTGTTCCTTGTGCGAATTCCCCACCCTAAGAGAGCTCCCAAGTCAATCCAGCATCTTCCTGTGCGTACGTACTAAGCAGAAAAGGGCCACCGTTATGTTTGTTTAATAACACAGCGACAGTCTTGCTGAACCACTGTATTTTGATGTCCTTATCGATTGTAATTTATCATGCTCATTAGCTTTCTAAACTGCCGTTAAGTAACGAGATAGGCACGGGGAGTTTTAACGGCTCCTTCCATGCCCTTTGGTGATAAGTCGACAGCCAGGAGCGTTTGCCAAAAAGGGCTAATGACGGTTCCCTGTTGGGGGGGGGAAAGCGGTAAATCAGGTTATACTCTCCTCTGGACCCGAAACAATGGCGGAGAGAAAATTAACTATCAATAAAAATCTATAAGGCCCCCGCTCTGATTATTCCCAGTCAATTATATCAATTAGAGATCAAACCGCGAACCCCCCGCAGGACTTTAAATAGGGCTAAGCAGGGGCCGGAGGAGGCCAAATTGTATTACAAAATGCAACACCACGGGCAGCTGTAGGAGATAATCATGACTGTCATTGACAAAGGGGTTTCTTTATTAGAAAGCTGGATGTTGCCCGCAGGCATCCTTCTGGCGAGGGGGACAAAGGGGCTGCTGAAAGAGAGGCTGGCTCCAACCTGGAAGGGGAGAAAAAAGAGGGCCCAGTGTTCCTTGTTGATATCTTCTCCTCGCTATGCTTTGTCATTCAAAATAGACTGAGCCGGACTCCTCCGTCTACCTCTCAGACACGTTTCCTGTACTGGAAAACAAAGTCCTTTGTAAATATCTGGCACAACGGTCCCCTTGATGGAATCGGACGCGCTTCTGGCTCATCGATATAGGCCGAGAGCGATGCACAGGTCGTCTCCTTTAAAACAGCGACAACGTGTGATTTGATTCATAGATGCGAGACTTCCATTTATCTATTTCCGGCACTTGGGTTCTTCTACCTGGAAGATTAAAAAATTAAAAACATGTTACAAGAAAGAGGAGAAAACATCTCAAATGGATAGAGAAGAAGAAGAGATTGGATTTATACCCTGCCCTTCACTACCTGAAGGAGACTCGGAGCACCTGACAATCCCTTTCCCTTCCTCTCCCCACAACAGACACCCCATGAGTTGGGTGGGGCTGAAAGGGCTCCTCTGAGAACTGTTTGTGAGAGAACAGCTCTGAAAGAACTTATGACTGACCCAAGGTCAAACCAGCAGCTGCATGTGGAGGAGTGGGGGATCAAACCCGGTTCTCCCAGATTAGAGTCCGTGCACTTAACCACTACACCAAACTGGATATTGTGGTGAAGTTCCAGTCCTAAAAGTTAGGCTCAGGTGAGATCAAATACATTGTGTGACCGCTTCGCTATGTCTAAGTAGCAACCTGAGTTATTTGGCTGACCGGTGTCAGCCTAGGTACGTTCATGAACACATGAATCTGCCTTATACTGAATCAAACCATTGGTCTATTAAGGTGAATATTGCCTACTCAGATTGGCAGTGTCCCTCCAAGATTTCAGGTACTGAATCAAACCATTGGTCCATCAAGGTGAATATTGCCTACTCAGACTGGCAGTGTCCCTCCAAGGTTTCAGGTGCTTTCACACCACCTACTATCTGATCCTTTTAACTGGAGATGCCGGGGATTGAACCTGGGACCTTCTACATGCCAAGCAGGTGCTCTGCCACTGAGCCACGGCCCCTCCCCATAGGTGGGCCCTTTGGGTTGATTGAACAGGACTCTTCTCATGTTCCTAATAATGCTTTTCAGGCATTTATAGTCAAGGTCTACTGGATTCATACACAATGGAAGTGCACACTGTTCACTATTCTCCCGTTACACATGGTCACCACGTTGGACGAAGTATGCCTGTTTACTACGGGTTTACAGATTTGGGACACACAGTATGTGTGATGGCAACATCTGAAAAGGACTACTGTCTCAAGATCTAGCACTTCACCTGGAACAAAGACAGTGTATTTATCTCTTATGGCCATTGGCCCTTACCTGGATGGCCCAGGTGAGCCGATCGGGTTAGATCTCGGAAGCTAAGCAGGGTCAGCCCGGGTTGGTACTTGGATGGGAGACCACCAAGGAAGTCCAGGGTTGCTATGCAGAGGCAGGCAGTGGCCAACCACCTCTGAATGTCTCTTGCCTTGAAAACCCTATGGGGTTGCCATAAGTTGCCTGTGACTTGATGGCACTTTTCACCACCAGTGGCCATTATGGCAAATGTATCTCCCACGGACCATGTCCAGCGTACCACAGCTTTCCTCCGCAACATATAGATGCTTATACCAAAGCAACAGTGTCATTTGACAATTATCCAAACCCCCCCCCCAGACAATAATAGTAAGTCTGCACCTGAACAACTCTCAATAATAATTGATAATTATTGTATGGCATTCTGTGTAGTACAGCCAGGAGATCCTAAGATTTTCTGGCAGCCAGAAGTTCTAGCTCTTTTAGCATTGTGCACCACTAGGTGGCGGGCCAGACTTTTTTTTTAAGGCAAGGGATGTTTCAGAGGTGGTTAGCGATTGCCTTCCTCTGCATCATGCCCCTGGTATTCCTTGGAAGTCGCCCATCCAAATACTAGCCAGGGCCGACCCTGCTTAGCTTCCAAGATCTGATGAGATCGGGCTGGTCTGGGGAACTCTCCAAACCAGACCCAGAAGGAGTGGCTTTATATAGTTTATATAGTCTGGTGAGCTTCCAAGATCTGATGAGATCGGGCTGGTCTGGGGAACTCTCCAAACCAGACCCAGAAGGAGTGGCTTTATATAGTTTATATAGTCTGGTGAGCTAGTGGCTGCAGTGACAACCATCCACCATGGGGGGCACTGCAGTGACAACCATCCACCATGGGGGACACTGCAGCTGAGCTCTGAGCAGGAGCAGGAGAGAGAGCTGTGAGAGTGGTGAGTGGGTTTCTTTTACTTGCTTTCAGCTGAGAGAATTCAGCTAAGGATATTTTGTGGGAAAACTGTGTTTAGCAGTGTGTGGAAGCACTTAGAGTTCTTGCAGAGTCCTGGCTGATTGAGTGTGGGAGAGGAACGGGCACTGTTTGACTGGGATTGCCTGTAATTGAGAGGAAGTGGAAGGGGCATTGTTTTGCCTGTGATTGAGTGCCTGGGTGAATTTGAATTTGAATAGCTGCTGCCTGACCTCTGCTGGGGGAGGCCTCTATTTAAGGAAACACCTTGGCAGAGGCACTCTTAGACTAGGGGCGCTGTAAGAAGCCCAAAAAGAGCCAGAAAGACAAGGCCCTAGGCTCTTTGTCTTTCCCGTAAAATAATTTGACTTGATAACAAAACCCACATAAATACCAAGGGTT
>NW_015173731.1:333673-333856 GCF_001447785.1 Gekko japonicus
ATTTATTTTAAAAGAATTATGAAGCCAGAATGCCAGCAGGGGGTTGGGGGCTATCCAGTGTTTTGCACGGAGTGTCACATGTATGACTATCTGCCCACTGGGCAGAAGTCTTGGGTGTGTCCTCGGTGCAAGGAGCTCCTGGTTCTCAGGGAACGTGTGTGCTCCCTTGAGGCCAAGGTGGCT
>NW_015173731.1:338189-339310 GCF_001447785.1 Gekko japonicus
CTCTCTCCTCCTCCTCCTCCTCCTCCTCCTCCTCCTCCCCCCCTCTTTAATTTCTATTAAAGGGAGGGGGGGAAACACAAATAACGAAGGCAGAAAGCCCGAGAGAGAAGGGTTGTTGTGCTGAATAGCTCCCTCTAAGCTGCGGAGTCTTGTGAGGAAAAATTCTACTTTGTGAATTGCCGGCATTCAAGTTGTGAGCGAGCCATTTGGCTGCTGCATCAATTAGTTTGCTCCGGAGCCACCTTTCCTGAGCGAAGGCAAAAATGTGTGAGCTGGAGGCTAAAAAACTGTGAGCTGGCTCACACTAACTCAGCAAAGAAGAAGAAGAGAAGAGGAGATTGGATTTATACCCCACCCTTCACTACCCAAAGGTGTCTCAGAGCGGCTTACAGACTCCTTTCCCTTCCCCTCCCCACAACAGACACCCTGGGAGGTAGGTTGGGCAGAGAGAGCTCTGACAGAAACTGCTCTTTTTCAAGAACAGCTCTGACAGAACTATGGCTTGCCCAAGGTCATCCAGCAGCTGCAAGTGGAGGAGTGGGGAATTGAACCCGGTTCTCCCAGATTACACTGGGTGAGGAGCAAGAAATGACGCGTCGCCAGCTCTAGGTTGGGCAATTCCTGGCGATCTGGGGGTGGAGCCAGGGGAGGGCCCAGTTTAGGGAGGGGCAGGTGCTTAGTGAGGGTGTGATGCCCTAGAGTCGGCCCTCCTAGGATTACAACTGATCTCCAGGCAACAGAGATGAGTTCCCCTGGAGAACATGGCTGCTTTGGAGGGTGGATTCTGTGGCATTGTACCCCACTATCATATCAGTATAATGTTATAACAACGTGATGTTATAAACAACTCCGCCCCCAAATATTCAGGAATTGCCCGACCCAGAGTCGGCAACACATTATTTCTTCTTCCTCACCTCAAAATCTCCAGGTGTTTTGCCAATTTCCAGGTGGGACCTGGAGATCTCCCGAAATTACCACCAGTCTCCCGACGACAGAGCTCATTTCCTCCGGAGAAAATGGCTGCTTTGGAGGATGGACATTATATTCTGCTGAGATAACCTCCCATCTCCAGACCACCCCCCCCCCCCAAAACCCAAAAATCATCAGCTGTCCTTTCCCCA
>NW_015173731.1:339608-347866 GCF_001447785.1 Gekko japonicus
CTGCTCCTCCTCCTCCTCCTCCTCCTCCTCTTCTTCTTCTTCCTTTCCCTCCTCCTCCTCCTCCTCCTCCTCCACCTCCTCTTCTCTTCTTCCTCCTCCTCCTCCACCACCTCCTCCTCCTCCTCTTCTTCTTCCTCTTCTTCCTCTTCTCCACCTCCTCCACCTCCTCCACCTCCTCTTCTCTTCCTCCTCCACCTCCTCGCTCATGTCAAATGTTCCGTTCCGAGGATTTCTTTTTGCCCTTTCCAGGCAAGCTGCTGCTTCTAGATAGCACCGGCTTCGACTCCCAACTATCACAAACCTGAAAATGGAAAATGCCAAGGTGGGTTTCAGCAGCAAATGTGCTATTGGTGATAATTAGGATCACAGACCCCTGATGGGGTTGCTGTTCTCCAGGTACCGTGGGTGTCTCCTGGGATTACAACCACGGCTCCCTTTAAGCGGTGGAGTCCCGTGAGCAACGATTCTACTTTGTGAGCTTACTGGCATTAAAGTTGTGAGCGAGCGATTCAGCGACTGCATAAATTAAGTTTCTTACTGGCATTAAAGTTGTGAGCGAGCGATTCAGCGTCACTGCATAAATTAAGTTTCCTCCGGAGCCATCCCTTCCTGAGTGGAGACAAAAATGTGTGAGCCAGAGGCTAAAAAACCTGTGAGCTGGCTCACACGAACTCAGCTGAGAGGGAACACTGGTTACAACTCATCTCCAGGCAACAGAGCTCAGTCCCCCTGGAGAAAATGACTGCTTGGGGGGTGGTGGTGGTGGACTCTTGCATTATACCCCACTAAGGTCCCTTGCCTCCCCAAATTCTGCCCTCCTCAAGCGCCATCCCCAAACCTTCAGGGAATTCCCAACCTGGAGATGGCAACCCTAGAGCAGCTTCATGTTTTCTATGGGGATAATCTCTAGTTTGAAAATACATGAAAATGAAGGCGATGCTCCTACTCTGTAGAGGAAGAAGAAGAAGATGAAGAAGAAGAAGAGGAGGAGGAGGAGGAGGAGGAGGAAGACATTGGATTTATGCCTCGTCCTTCACTACCCAAAGGAGTCTCAGAGCAGCTTACAATCTCCTTTCTCTTCCCCTCCCCACAACAGACACCCTGTGAGGTAGGCGGGGCTGAGAAAGGCCCACTCATGAGAGAACGGCTCTGAAAGAACTTGTGATTGACCCAAAGTCACACCAGCAGCTGCATGTGGGGGATCAAACCCGGTTCTCCCACATTGGAGTCTGCGCTCTTAACCACTACACACCAAACTAGCTCTCCAGGTTTGTAGATCAGGTTTGCCAGTGGGTTGTGTGTGTGTGTGTGTGTGTGTGTGTGTGTGTGTGCCAAGGGCTGCCAGAGCTCTGAGGAAGGGTCTCCGTCCCACAGGTGGTAGCTGGAGGTCTCCCGAGATTCCAACTGATTTCTAGGAGAGAGAGCTCAGTTTCCCTGGAGAAAATGGCTGCTGTGAAGGCAGACTCTATGGGCATTCTACCCCACGGAAGTCCCTCCTCTCCCCAAAGTCCCGCCCTACCCAGGCCCCACCCCCCAAATCTCCAGGTATTTCTCAACCTGGAGTTGGCAACCCCCCTCTGAGGGCTTCACTTGAGTCTGGGGCACAAAGTGACCCAGTAAACTTCCTGCCACATAGCTTCTTCTGGGGTTATGGATTTGACTTTATAACCGAAATATATCCTACTGTGAATTGCCTCAGGTACAGGCCTTTGAAGAGGTGAAATGCAAATATTTAAAACACATAAATAAAAGGGAGCGTGTTTTAAAAATCGGCATGTTTTGCCTGGTGGCCATTCTCTCCCCCTTGAAACACTAAAACTGAAGGCCTGAAAATTATCTCTGGGTGGAAACTGAGGTTGCCAACTTGGGGCCAGACCCTGGGGAAAATGGGGTTTGGGGGGGAGGGAATGGGAGGGAGTTTAGTGGAGGGTCATGCCATAGACTTCCCCCTTCTCCAACAAGCCATTTTCTCCAGAGGGCCTGGGAAACCAATTCCTCCAGAGGAACCGGAGATCAATTTTAATTCCAGAATTAATGCTACGTGGCTGTTGACTTCTGTGGCTTCTTATGCGTTGAACTATCAGTTTGGAGTAGTGGTTAGGAGCGTGGATTCTAATCTGGGAGAACTGGGTTTGATTCCCCACGCCTCCACATGCAGCTGCTGGTGTGACCTTGGGCCAGTCACAAGTTCTCTCAGAGCTGTTCTCTCAAGTGCAGTTCTCGAGAGAGCTCTCTCAGCCCCACCTCCCTCACAGGGTGTCTGTTGTGGGGAGGGGAAGGGATTGTAAGCCGCTCTGAGACTCCTTCGGGTAGTGAAGGGCAGGGTATAAATCCAATCTACTCTTCCTCTTCTTCTTCTTTTCATGTGAAACACTGTGTACAGTGGTTAGAGTTTCAGAATCTGGGCATCTTGGGTTCGAATCCTCACTCTGTCATAGAAGCTTGCATGTCATAGAGGCATTCTCTGCCTGCCCTACCTCACAGGGTTGTTGTGAAGATAAAATAGAAGAGAGGAGAATGCTGTAAGCCTCTTTGGGATCCTGTTGGGAGGAAATCAGAATATAAATACATTTTTTTTTAAAGGAGCAGTGTGTGACATCTGAAATCACTCCCTTTTCCAATATATAGGACAGATGGACTCCCATCCTAGCTGTATCTGAAGAAGTGAGCAGTGAGTGACTCACAACTCTAGGGTTGCGGTGCTCATCTCCGTTTCAAAGCCGAAGAGCCAGCGCTGTCCGAAGATGTTTCCGTGGTCATGTGGCCGGCATGACTAAACACCAAGGCGCATGGAACGCTGTTACCTTCCCACCAAAGTGGTACCTGTTATCTACTTGCAATTTCTTGCTTTCAAACTGCTAGGTTGGCAGGAGCTGGAACTAGAGACGGGAGCTCACTCCGTCATGCGGCACACTCGGGTCTCGAACTGCTGGACTTCGTTTATCATATCATGGTTGTTTTCCTACGAAGCTCAGCCTGTCCCGCGATCTCATGTCCTTGACTTCATTTTCTCCAGAGGAACTGATCTCTGTCAGCAGGGGATCAGTTGTCAAAACAGGAGGTATCCAGGCCCCACCTGGAGGCTGGCAACCCTATGCCCCTTAAGGACCGAAACTAGCGGATTCGACTCTGCTGGCCAACTGAAAAATGCTTCTTCTTCTTTATCGAAGTGCAGAAACATTTGCTCACTTTGTGGATCATCGCCCCTTTCCAGCCCGCATTTCTCCAGCAAGATGCGGGTCTGGCTTGTTGCTTAATCTCAAGGCCCGACGACACAGCTCCCCTTCCTCCTCATACCCGTGGGGAGCTGATGGGCAGCTCTCCCCTTCTCCCCGATCTCTCGCACGCAGCTGAGAGGTGTTAAAAGGACTCCCCCCCTCCCCGAGCTGGGGCTGGCTGCGAAATGTGATTAGCCCTAGGTAATGATCTGTAAATGTGTCAAAACTTCACCACCCAGTGACAAGCCCCGCCCCTCTTCCTCCGGTGAAGTCGCGTTGGCTGCACAACAGCAAGCCCCAACACAATTAGTGCTAATTTGGTTTCTCGGCGGAGAACTGCGGCTCAGTACTTGGGGTTTCTCAGGAAGACTTTTCCGGAAGCCAGGCGGGTTTCACGCCTCGGCTTTCCCGAGAGCATTTATTTTGTCTGCTTCCGGCAAAACTCGGATTTGGGTACAATCCATTTCGGGCAGAAAGTCGGCTTTGGGGTTTTTTTGTTTTTGTTTTTAAAGAGATCCTTCTCTTTGTGCTTGGAGCATGGGGGATTTTGGTTCAGGCCTAGGGGAAAAACCAGCGTTTGATTTTGCTCTTCTTAGGTTGTGGAAGGGAGGGAAGGTGGCGTGGCATAGGCTGGTCTTGTCAGATCTCAGAAGCTAAGCAGGGCCAGTACATGGAAGCAGGGGTCATTTCGTAGAAAAAGAGGTGCAGGAGCTTATTAGCATAACTCATTAGCCTAACTTATTTGCGTATGCCACACCCCCTGACATCACTGGAAGTGTGTCAGAAGGCAACACCCACCGCTCAGGCTCCACTGGACTGTTTTGGATTGCTAGCTATTGGGGGGGGGGCGTGCAAATCTGTCCTCACAGAGGAGGGAGAGCTTGTACCTGAATAAAACTTGGTCTTAAAGGTGCCACTGGACTGTTTTGGGCCGGGGGGCCGGGGGGAGCTCTGCCGCTTGCGGCTGGGGCTGTGCCCTGGGCCCGCCTTCCCACCCAGGCCCTGCTCCTGAGGCAGCGGGACGAGAGGAGGGATCAAGGGAGGAGGAGAAGGAGGAGAAGGCGGGGCGGCGGCACTGTCGACTGGGGGTTTGGGCGGGACGCCCACCTCCTTCCTTTCTGTCTCTCCTGCCCACCCCCTCCGTGCACGCCTGGCTACCGTGGGCACGAGCGGGCAATGGCCGAGCACCACGAAGTCGTGCACGCCCCCAACTATCACCCTGCTGAGCATGCAACCTCTTCCCGCCGCCCCCCCACCCACAAAAAAAAGAAAGCGGCCAGCCTGGCGAGGTTGGAGTGCTGCCCGGCGAAGCTCCATGCGGGGAGGGGGCGCAGCCAAGGTGGGCCAGAGGGAGAGCTGTGCAGGTGAGCGGGGCCCCCGAGAGGTTTTGGGTCATTGGGGCTGGTGCGTGGGTGACCGCCCTGCTCGGGGCGGCTGCGGCTCTTTTTCTGGTCGCTGGAGCCAGGGAGGCTGGCTGTCGCGCTCCAGAGGATGGCAGCAGAAGGTGAGTCTGGGCGGCGGGGAGGCCAGCTGGGTGGGGGCGGGAGAGGTTGGACTTCCTTCTCTCCAGGCCCCGCCTGGAGGTTGGCAACCCCGTAATTGGGTGCGCAGGGGGGCAGAAGGTAGCCTCGCCTAGGGCGCAAAAAAGCCTCGGGCCGGCCCTGCTTATCTGTGCCGATTGCCGGACTCGAGACTAATAAGCGCTCAGTACAAATGCCAGCCAGCCTAGAGAGGGGGCCGTGGAGCATTTAGCATCCCTCCACACTTACATTAACATTTACTATGGAATGGTTTGGAGGAAGCGATTGAAATGCTTACCTTCCCACCCTTCCACCCCCAGTGTTGATTTGTGATGGACGGCTAAATATTTGGCTGTTTTTCTTAAGAATAAAAGGGGGGGGGTCTTAGTTTTTTACTTGCATTTCCATTAAAACCAGTAAAACAGTAACACATAACTACTATGTATGTGCATGTGCATAAATGTAAATATAAATAAATAAATGTGTGTCTGTGTGGTTTTAAAAAGGTGCCAGTACATGGGTCACTGACCTCCAGGTGGTACCTGAAGCTCTTCAGCTATTACGTTTGATCTCCAGGTGATGGAGCTTAGTTCCCCTGGAGGAAATGGCTGCTCGTGAGGATGCGGTGGCTCAAGTGGTTAAGACGCTGAACTGCAGGCTGTGGAAGGTCGGTAGTTCAGCAGTTCGAGACCCGGGTGCGCCGCACGACGGAGTGAGCTCCCATCTCTAGTTCCAGCTCCTGCCAACCTAGCAGTTCGAAAGCAAGAAATTGCAAGTAGATAAATAGGTACCACTTCGGTGGGAAGGTAACAGCGTTCCGTGCGCCTTGGTATTTAGTCATGCAGGCCACATGACCATGGAAACGTCTTCGGACAGCACTGGCTCTTCAGCTTGGAAATGGAGAAATGAACCCTAGAGTCGGATTCGACTGGCTTTCGAGCAAGGGAACCTTTACCTTTTTTCTAAGGTATTATAACTCTCTGGGGCCCCTTCCCTGGTTAGGAGTGCTGACTCTAATCTGGAGAACCGGGTTTGATTCCCCACTGCTCCACTTGCAGCTGCTGGTGTGACCTTGGGTCAGTCACAAGTTGTCTCAGAGCTGTTCTCTCAGGAGCAGTTCTCAGGTGAGCTCTCTCAGCCCCGCCTACCTCACAGGGTGTCTGTTGTGGGGTGGGGAAGGGAAAGGAGTTTGTAAGCCGCTCTGAGACTCCGAGTGAAGGGTGGGGTATAAATCCAATCTCCTCCTCCTCCTCCTCTTCTTCTAACCCCGCCCTCCTCTGGCTCCACCAGACCAGACAACCCTGGATGGTACTTATATATAAAGTTGCACTGATTCCACCAATTCTCCCATCAGGAGTTGGAACAGCCACCTATAGGAACTGGTACTCAGTAATGGTGAATACAACTCCCCCCCAGAAAAACTGTACCAACAAACATACACAGAGAGAGAGAGAGACAGAGAGACTGTATCTTTATACTTATACAGTTTTTAGGATTTTTTTTGGTAAGAAAGTAAAGGTAAAGGTTTCCCTTGTTCAAAAGCCAGTCAAATTCGACTCTAGGGGGCAGTGCTCATCTCGATTTCCAAGCCAAAGAGTCAGCGCTGTCCGAAGACATTTCAGTGGTCATGTGGCCGGCGTGACTAGACGCCAAGGCACACAGAACTCTGTTACCTTCCCACTGAAGTGGTCCCTATTTATCTACTTGCAATCTCTTGCTTTCAAGCTGCTCGGTTGGCAGGAGCTGGGGCCAGAGACGGGAGCTCACTCCGCCACGCGGCACTCGGGTCTCGAACCACCAAACTACAGACCTTCCGGTCTGCAGCTCAGCGTCTTCACCTCCGAGCCGCCGCAGCCCCCTTTGGTAAGAAGAGTGGAGTGCAAATACCTAGATTAAATGAATGGCCATGTTTTTAAAAACATCGCTGTTCTTTTCAAGTTAGTCTTGCAACCACTCAAGCTTGCTTCACCTTCCAAATCCAGAACATCACGCTTGACCATGGTACTAAATCAGGGCCGCCAGTCTCCAGGCGGTGGCTGGAGATTCCCTGGAACGACAAAACTGGTCTCCAGGTGACAGAGGTCGGCTCCCCTGGAGAAAATGGCCGCTCGGGGAAGGCGGAGTCGATGGCACGATACCCCACTGAGCTCCCCCCCCCCAAACCTAGCCCTCCTCAGGCTCTGCCCTCCAAATCCCCCGGGATTTCCCATCCCAGAGATGGCAACCCTATAACCAGGGCTATTTTTGGGCAGGAACGCACAGGAACGGAGTTCCGGCTGGCTCCTGAGTTGGCCACTCCCAGCAGGAGCTCATTAGCATAATAGGCCACACCCAGCAGCAGGAACTCATTAGGATTGGCTACATTAGGGGGGTGTGGCCTAACATGCAAAGGAGTTCCTGCTACAAAAAAAGGCCCTGGGTTTTGACTACAAACAAGGTCAACAGAATAAGAAGCAAAAGGTGGGTGTGGCTGGATGAGCACACTTCTGGTAACACAAGGGACACGCCTCATATGCTAATGACCTATGCTGTCAGGGTGTGGCCTAATATGCTAATGAGCTGTGATATCAGGGGTGCGGCCTAATATGCTAATGTGTTTCTGCTGTTGGGTGTGGCCTATTATGCTAATGAGTTCCTGCTGGGCTTTTCCTACAAAAATAGCCCTGCCTATACCTCATACCTCTTTACAGAGGTATAGATTTGCCAGAGATCTGTATCAGTCCATTCCTTTCCTGACTGCCTTGGCTAGATTGGAAAATACATGGTGACTTTGGGGAGGGGCGGAGCATGAGGAGAGCAGGGTTTGGGGAGGGACCTCGGCAGGAGTGTGATGCCCCCTAGAGTCCACCCTCCAAAGCAGCCATGTTCTTCAGGGGAGCAGACCTTGATCATTTAGTGCAGGGGTGTCAAACATGCGGCCCAGGGGCCGGATGAGCCCCCCTCCCCGGAGGGCTTCCGTCAGGCCCGCAGGGGAAATGGGCTGTCTCCCGCTTCTTCTTCCAGTTCTGCTGCTGCTGCGTCATCGTAGGTTTGCAGCTTACAGAGACACACACCTGAACAGCACACTCAAGGTTGCAACGGCACAGACATTTTGATGCAATAATTCAGAGCAAGAGGTGTCAGTTATCAGACACTGTTAAATAAATAAAATATTGCAAGAGTACTAATGTTCCGTGCGCCTTGGTGTTTAGTCATGCCGGCCACATGACCACGGAAACGTCTTCGGACAGCGCTGGCTCTTCGGCTTTGAAACGGAGATGAGCACCGCAACCCTAGAGTCGGATTTGACTGGCTTTCGAGCAAGGGAACCTTTACCTTTTTACTAATATTTTAAGCATGTTTTTATTTTAAGTTAAAAACAACCCTTTGTGTTTGTGTCCTTTCTAAAGTTTGTATCTCCGCTACCTGGCATTACATTTTATGACACACACGGCCCGGCCCAACAAAGTGTCATTTACATCAGATCCGGCCCTCATAACAAATGAGTTTGACGCCCCTGGTATAAGGTCTCATCGGATGA
>NW_015173731.1:349475-352767 GCF_001447785.1 Gekko japonicus
TGTGGCATAGTCTGGTCTTGTCAGATCTCGGAAGCTAAGCAGGGCCAGTACATGGAAGCAGGGGTCATTTCGTAGAAAAAGAGGTGCAGGAGCTTATTAGCATAACTCATTAGCATAACTTATTTGCGTATGCCACACCCCCTGACATCACTGGAAGTGTGTCAGAAGGCAACACCCACCGCTCAGGCTCCACTGGACTGTTTTGGATTGCTAGCTATTGGGCGGGGGGCGTGCAAATCTGTCCTCACAGAGGAGGGAGAGCTTGTACCTGAATAAAACTTGGTCTTAAAGGTGCCACTGGACTGTTTTGGGCCGGGGGGCCGGGGGGAGCTCTGCAACTTACCTGGCTGCTTCTTGCTCTGACTGAGGGCTGCTGGGAGCAGGGGGTGGGGCTTGTTGCATGTGCCCGCCCCCTGGGCTCTTTACTGCCGGAGCTCCGCTCCTGTGCGCTCCTGCAGGAAATGACCCCTGCATGGAAGGGAGACCAACAAGGAAGACTCTGCAGAGGAAGGCGATGGTAAACCAACTCTGTTTCTCACTTGCCTTGAAAGCCCCTTGCTGGGGTTGCCATTAAGTTGGTATTTGGATGGGAGGCCACCGAGGAAGACTCTGCAGAGGAAGGCGATGGCAAACCACCTCTGCTTCTCACTGGCCTTGAAGGCCTCTTGCTCGGGTCACTGTTATGTTGCTACTTGGATGGAAGGCCACCAAGGGAGACTCTGTAGAGGAAGGCACTGGAAAACCACCTCTGCTTCTGCTTGGCCTTGAAAGCCCCTTGCTGGGGTCGCCATTAAGTTGGTATTTGGATGGGAGGCCACCAGGGAAGACCCTGCAGAGGAAGGCGTTGGCAAACCACCTCTGCTTCTCACTGGCCTTGAAAGGCAGTTTGGTGTCGTAGTTAAGAAGGCAATTGTATGAGACTCATTAGAGTAGAGAAAGGTAAAGAGGTAAAGGTTTCCCTTGCTCGAAAGCTAGTCAAATCTGACTCTAGAGGGCGGTGCTCATCTCCGTTTCCAAGGCGAAGAGCCAGCACTGTCCAAAGACAATTCCGTGGTCACGTGGCCAGTATGACTAGACGCTGAGACGCACAGAACGCTGTCACCTTCCCACCGAAGCGGTCCCTGTTTACCGACTTGCAATTTCTTGCTTTCGAGCTGCTAGGTTGGCAGGAGCCGGGGCCAGAGACGGGACCTCACTCCGTCACGCGGCACTCGGGTCTCGAACTGCTGAACTGCCAACCGGAAGGTTGGCAGTGCAGCATCTTAACCACTGAGCCACCACAGCCCCAGAGAAAAGCAGGGTATAAAAAGCTACTCTTGAGAGCCAGCGTGGTGTGAAGAGTGGCGGACTTTAATCTGGGAGAACCGGGTTTGATTTCCCACTCTTCCACATGCAGCTGGCTGGGTGACCTTGGATAAGTCACAGTTCTGTCAGAACTCTCTCAGCCCCATGTACCTCACAGGGTGTCTGTTGTAGAGAAAGGAAGGAAAGGTGATTGCAAGCCACTTTGAGACTCCGAGTGGAAGGAACAATATAAATCCAATCTCTTCCTCCTTCTCCTCCTCCTCTACTTCTTTTCTCCTCTACTTCTTTTCTTCTCTCCTATGAAGAGCCAGTTCGGTGTAGTGGTCAAGTGCGCGGACTCTAATCTGGGAGAACTGGGTTTGATTCCCCACTCCTCCACTTGCACCTGCTGATGTGACCTTGGGTCAGTCACAAGCTCTGGCACAGCTGTCCTTGAAAAAGAGCAGATTGTGAAAGAGCTCTCTCAGCCCCACCCACCTCACAGGGTGTCTGTTGTGGGGAACTCCGAGTGAAGGGAACAATATAAATCCAATCTCTTCCTCCTCCTCCTCCTCCTCCTCCTCCTTTACTTCTTTTCTCCTACTCCTCCTCCTTCTTGAAGTTTTCTATTACTGAGAAGCAAAAAATATGAAACTATTTACGGGTGGGTACAGAGGGGCTAAAAACGCCCGTCATAAACTTCTTTGCAGGCTGATAGTAGTGCCAAAAACAACAACAACCACTCTGCCGTTTATTACATATTTTTCTGCATCTGTTTGCTAGATCTCGAGTGATGCCTGGCATTATTTAACTTTAATTGAAATAACCACCTCTAGAGAGATTTAAAAATCAATTGAAGGCATGTTCTCAACTTAAAGTCTGAAATATTAGATTTGTTTCATACCAGCCCCGCAGTATGGCTCGTGCCTCTGTAATCTAGCTGGGGAAATGTCGAACGGTTTAACATTTTAATTTTATCTGCCCAATCGTTTTCAATGCAATGCTCAAACACTTCTTCCGTCTTCCACAACTCTAGACCCTTTATCACCTCCAGTACGTACGGGGATAATTTGTGAAGGCTCGAATTGGTTTGTAGCACGTTCCATTCGCACCAGTTGCGAATGTGGTTTTTAAAAATTGGGAAGTTCTCGTCATTGGGTTAGGAAACCGGCCTTTTATTTTTTATCCCGTGGATTGGAGTCCAGTTGCATCTTAGAGACCAGAAAGATTTGGGGGGAATAAGATTTCGAGAGTAAAAACTCCCTTTGTAGACGAAGAAGAAGAAGAGATTGGATTTATACCCCACCCTTCATTACCCAAGGGAGTCTCAGAGCGGCTTACAAACTCCTTTCCCTTCCCCTCCCCCACAACAGACACCCTGTGAGGTCGGTGGGGCTGAGAGAGCTCTTGACAGAAACTGCTCTTTTTCAAGGACAGCTCTTATCAGAACTACGGCTTGCCCAAGGTCGTCCAGCAGGTGCACGTGGAGGAGTGGGGAATCAAACCCGGTACTCTTAGATTAGAGTCCGCGCACTTAACCACTACACCAAACTGTCAGATACAAGTAGGAATGGAGATCCTTAAGTCATTATATCCCATGAAGAAGAAGAAGAAGCCTGAGGCCCTGGTCACACTGAGAATTTGCCTTGCGAAAGGCACGAATGTCGGGTGGATTTTTGGGGCGCGATCACACTGCAACATCTGGGAAGCATAGTGCACCCGTGGCCAAATCATGGCATCCCGCCGAAGACGCGGAGTTAAAAAGTACCAAGGAAAGTGCACTAGTATCCAGAAAACGCACGGCACGGGCGGGCGTCTGATCGCGAGAGCGCTAGTATCCCGTGGCATTTGGTAGCCATCCACATCCTGTCGCAAACCGGATGTTTTTCGTAAGCGCATGCGCACAAACACAAAACTGAAAGCAGTGCTGCTCCGCGGAACTGCGCATGCACACAAACGCGAAACACTCATGTGAACACATCACGCCGCTTCTTTGCCACGCTGCAGC
>NW_015173732.1:0-6331 GCF_001447785.1 Gekko japonicus
CTTTGAAAAGAGATGATTGTAATGAGATGTTTTGGGGGTTTTATTTTTAACAGTTTATTTAAGATTCAAAAGTTGTAATGGTAGATCTGACTAAGTTCAAAAAATTGTTTAGAACTGACTTTGTACTTAAGAAATTTTGAGGATCTCCTCTCTTGGGATTTTAGATAGTAGTGGGTTTTCTTTTCTTTATCCCTAAATGTAGTTCCCTTCCCTCATTTTCATTGTAGATTTGTAGTCTTTAGAAAAATGAAATTTAAAAAATCCCCTTCGGGGGGCCAAAAAAAGAGAGAAGAAACTGTTGGTATGGTTAGAAACGTGTTGACAAAAAAGTGACATACACATACAGTATTATTAATCTGTCAACGCAGCTGGAGCAGAAGATTGATAACACAATAAGTTCACTCCACCTATTTTATTAAAATGTCTTCACTGGTTTTGTAGTTAATGCTGGCTTTCTGTAATGGTGATTAGTAACAGAATGCAAGTAACAGTGAGAAGAGGACAAACTTTGACTTTATATGAATGCATATTCTGCTGTGAATGTCTGAAATTTGGTGCATGTTTACTGTTTACATAAATAGAATTGCCTGCATTCACCAGTAATGCTGTCTTTGTCCCCAGATACAGTCAGGCAATAGGACCTAATAACATCAGCTATACCATCTTGGGCTCATTCTCCAATGTGATATATATCAGCAGAACCCTTCTACTCTCTTAGGGTTACCAAGTACCTACCGCGAATTGGCGGGGGACACATAGTTCTTGGCGGGAACATTCCCACAGGGAAAACACATACGACAGTAGGCACATAGCCAGTTGACACTCTAGCAACTGGGCTGAAAACTCGATGGTACCATTGAGTTTTCAGCCCCATTGCCAGAGTGTCGCCCGGCTACGTGCCCAGCGTGCTGACGTCACGTCTGGGCGACAGCATAGTGTGATGCAGGTGTGTTACAGGCAGGAATGTTCCAGCAGGAAAGCATGTGTCCCCCGCTGATTCACGGTAGGTACTTGGTAACCCTATACTCTCTATATTGCTTTTTTGTTTGTTTGTTTCTTCAAACCTCCTAAATAAAATGAATGCAAAGATTATGCTGAAATGAAGTGTTAGTATTTGAAACCCTTCTGGAATTGATGGCATCATATTCCCATGTAAACTTTTTGTCTTCCATTTGTAGATGGCTACTTTATGAAGAACCTGGTTTCCAGGGAATCCCTTTGATGTTGGAGCCTGGGGAATATCCTGATTTATCCTTCTGGGAAAAGAAAGAAGCATATATTAGGTCCATGAGGCCCCTGAAAATGGTACGGATATGAAATATATATATTGAGGCTTTCAGTAGTGATATAATTACTGTAACAATGGTGAACTACTGTAAAACCCTTGGAATGTATCCCTAAGCAGAGTGGCATCTTTCTAAGCCAGTTGACTTCAGCAGACCTAGAAAAGTATAACTCTGCTTAGGGTCACACTGGTAAAGGCTTAAGATAATCAAAGGCAATTTATAAAATACTGAATATTTTGAAACACGTATTGTTGTGGATTCAACCATACTTGAAACACATAAGTTACAGACAAACAAAAACCTGTCAACCAAAAAAGGAGCAGCTGTTTCCTTCCCACCTTAAGTCTCGCTGAGAAATGCAGGCTATAAATAAAGTAAATAAATGACATGGTTTGTTTCAGTACAGCCATCTATGGAGTTAACTGCAGTTGGCCACATGGAAAGCATGGTTTCAGTAGCTGAGGTAGCAGAAGTTGGTGGAAGAGAGTCAGGTAAACTGGATATGCAATTGCCTTGGCCCCTGCAAACTTTTACTTTACTTATAGAAGCCAGTGTAATAAGAACTGATGTTATTCCTGGAGCTTAAAAACCTGCTGACAATACTCCTTTAATTGGGTTATGAGGACCTATTAGAAATTTGGATTTATGCCAGAGAAATTTGGAACCTCATTGTGACATACAGGTTAGTTTTCACCTCTCCCAAGAGTGGCCAGTTGGAGCTGACAGCATGTTGGTGAGGGAGACTGTTGAAGACAGCAGTTAGTTCAGTTGGGAGTCAGTATGGTTGAGTGAAGCTGTGGACACAAGCCCCTTAAAGCTGTCTGAAAAGGATCCACTTGTACGAAAAGATCCCAAATGCTGTAATATGGAAACAGCTCAAAACTTCAACTGAAACTTTGTAACCTCTACCTGATCTTCTCCAATCTTCAAACCAGAAATAAAATTCAACTCCTTGTGTTTCTTTAACCATAAGGACTGGTTGTCTCAGGGAAAGAAACACACACACAAGCTAACATCTCGACCTAAATATAAATATATCTGTTAAGATATGAATAAATGGTGGCAGTGTGTAAATGAAGTAGTGTTTGAGTCCCCATCCCCAATAGCTTTGTGCAGTGTCTGAGTGAGGGGTGATTATTAAAGGAGACTGGGCTACTCTGTTGGTGTTGCCTCCATGCTTGAGAGGAGACAGATGGAGCGTAATGGCAGGCTCTCAGTTAATTACTCTAAGCATTCCACAATTAAGGATACATATGGCCATCAATCTCCCATTTTGATATATTTATCTCCTTCACTATGTTTCTCCCCAGAATTAAACCCAAACAAATGGTAACCATATAAACTAAGCTTGTTATTCCTGTTTGGTCCTTGAATCTGTTAAACATTTTTATGCTGTATGCTAATTTGCTGCTCACCTTCTACCTCTCTGTATGGACTGGTAATTTCCATTTCATTATATCTCAAGAAGTGCGCATGCACATGAAAGCTTATACCTTGCATAAAACTTTGTTGGTCTTAAAGATGCCAATGGACTCAAACTTTGTTCTGTTGGTGAGGAATTTCAGACAGACGATATAATCTGGAAGAGGAACAGTTCCCAAAAGGTTTCTGGTCTGTCATTTCAGACAGAACCGTTTTAGAACCGGTTCCCTACTGGAATATATTTGTAATTTCACACACAAACGCTTCTGTCCTGTTTAGGAAACGGGGCTGAAGCGTTTTACCTGTCAACCGCTTCCAAGTAGTCTTCAGTTTCCTCTCCCAGTTCCGATGCGCTTTTTCCCACCGTTTTTCGCCTGCACGGGCGATCTTCAGCTTTTTTTTTTTTTTTAAATAAATTTTTATTTTTCCAACATATAACAGAAGACAGCATATAACAATAAAACAACAATACAACACCCAGCAGACCCCACCACCCTCCGCTTACCACACCCTTGTAAGACATCACGAACCTTCTGGTTAAATATTCTCCGCATCTAACCATTTATATACAGGCATCCAAACTGTTTGAAAAAAGCTATTCATACTCCCATTCACTTTTTGAGTCAAATTATCCATTTCCGCAATATCTATTATTTTGCTAATCAGTTCCATCTTAGTTGGTACTGATTCATTTTTCCAATTTTTTGCAAGTAGCATTCGCGCAGCTGTTGATATATGCAAAGTTAAATATTTATCACTCTTTTTCCATTTATCTGGGTATAGGTTCAGTAAAAATACTTCTGGACTTAACGGAATTTGTTTTTTAACTATTTGACATAGCATCCTGTGCACCTCTTTCCAAAATTTGGTAATCTCTTTGCATGTCCACCATACATGATAGTATGAGCCCAGCTTTAACTTACATTTCCAACACTTTGCATCTAAACCCACATACATTTGGGCTAGCCTTTCAGGTGACAGGTACCAACGGTGGAAAATTTCTATACAACTCTTTTCCAGCAAAGAAAGATAGATGAAAATACTATACTAGAATATATAAACAAGAAAAATACTAAGAGCTTTAATGAGGAACAAAATAGAATTTTAAACGAGCGAATAACAATATGCAAAATTGTATAGGCAACTAAAACACAAAAGAAAAAGAAAACCCCGGGACTAGACAGGATTCTGATTGAGATCTAAAAGATTTAACATAAGAACATAAGAGATGCCAGTGTTGGATCAGGCCAAAGGCCCATCCAGTCCAACACTCTGTATCACACAGTGGCCAGAAATACCAGTGCCATCAGGAGGTCCACCAGTGGCAATGTATCTGGAGTATCTTCAGTATCTGGAGCATGCACACAAAAGCTTATATCCACAATTAAACTTCCTTAGTTTTAAGGGTGCCACTGGACTCAAACTTTGTTCTATAGGATTCTTCTCTCACTACAGATGCTGATTTTCTGCCCCCAAGCACTTACTCTCTGGTCTAATCAAACATTAATCTGCAGATTGTACCTTTGCCTCCTGAGTTCCTTCTTTGAAATAGCCCTCCCACCTTCTGACCAGGACATAAGGGCTCAGGGAATTTCGTTCCTACCTGTATCTGATGAAGGGAGTTTTGGCTCTTGAGAGCTCATACTGCAGAAATCTCATTGGTCTCTAAGGTGCTACTGGACTCAGATCGAGCTGTTCTACTGCAAGACCAACACACCTACCCTCTGGGATTATGCAGGTCTAGAGTGAGCAAATTCAATGTCTTGGAGTCACATCTCCGTGAAGCTCACTGGGTCATCTTGGGCCAGTCACTCTCTCGCTCAGTGTAAGCTATCTAACAGGAGAATTAAGTGGGGAACTGAACACTTAGAAGCAGTTGACAAATGGTACATGTATCTGAACTGTATCTGAAGCAGTATGCCAGCACACAAACACTTATACCCAGAATTAAACTTTGTTGGTCTTAAAGGTGTCACCGGACTCAAACTTTGTCCTGTTGCTTCAGACCAAAATGGCTGCCCAACTGAATCTACCTTAGAAGAAGGACATTGTTGTATGTACTAGACAGGATTGATATAACTACCCTCATTAATTTAAACTGATTGTGCTACAGATGTGTAAGATACATAGTCTGAATACTGATGGAAATATGTACAGAAGTTAATGTGGGATGTTTTTTTTCATATACATCAACATGAGGTCTTGGAACCTGGAGGGAATTCAAAAGCATTAGCTCAATTGTGAGAAATCTCACATGGCTGTAAATATGTTATCAGGGGCAGAGTTCACTCTCTACGTGAGTTTCTTTCACCAGTTTACATGAAAGGAGGTAGCATACAGATCTCATTTGCCATATCTTAATTTGCAAAAGTTCTAGTTCATTTTAGTTTATTTTAGTGCTTCTTTATTGATTTAAAACATTTATTAGCTGCCATTCTGCCTTATAGAACTCAAGGAGGATTCTAATCTGGCAGAACCGGGTTTGATTCCCCACTCCTCCACTTGCAGCTGCTGGATGGCCTTGGGCAAGCCATAGTTCTGTCAGAGCTGTTCTCTCAAGGACAGTTCTGTCAGAGCTCTCTCAGCCCCACCTACCTCACAGGGTATCTGTTGAGGGGAAGGGAAGGGAAAGGGGTTTGTAAGCTGCTCTGAGACTCCAAGTGAAGGGCGAGGTATAAATCCAATCTCCTCCTCCTCCTCCTCCTCCTCCTCTTCTTCTTCTTTAAAACCACCACCATAAAGATACATAAAAGTTTGTGTTAAGTGCTGTCAAATCACTTCTGACTTATGGCAACCCATGACTTACACTGTCTTACACTGCAATCCTAAGGAGAGTTACTCCATTCTAAGACCATTCATTTTCGTGGGCTTAGACTGGAGTAAGTCTCCTTTGGATTGCACTTTTAATGTCCTATTGTCCTATTGTTAACAGCTTCACTCAGGTCTTGCGCACTGGGGGCCATGACTTCCTTGACTGAGTCAATCCATCTCACATTGTGTCTTCCTCTTTTCCTGCCACTTTCAACTTTTCTTGGCATTATTGACTTTTCTAGTGACTCTTGCCTACTCATGATGTGACCAAAGTGCCTTAGCATCAGTTTAGTCCTTCTAGGGAGAGTTTGGGCTTGATTTGACCTAAAACCCACTTATTTGTCTTTTGGGTGGCCCACGGTATCTGTAAAACTCTCTTCCAGCACCACATTTCAAATGAATCAACCATCATTTAAAATCACAATTTAGGACTGCCAATAAATAGAAAAATAGATAGAAAGTAGAGACATCACCCTGCCAACAAAAGTCCGCATGATCAAAGCAATGGTATTCCCAGTAGTCATGTATGGCTGCGAGAGTTGGACTATAAGGAAGGCCGAGCGCCGAAGAATAGATTCTTTTGAACTATGGTGCTGGAGAAGACTCTTGAGAGTCCCTTGGACTGCAAGAAGATCAAATCAGTCAATCCTAAAAGAAATCAACCCTGACTGTTCCCTGGAAGGCCAGATAATGAAAATGAAGCTCAAATACTTTGGCCACCAAATGAGAAGGGAGCACTCACTAGAGAAGACCCTGATGCTGGGAAAGATTGAAGGCCAAAGAAGACGGGGACGGCAAAGGATGAGATGGTT
>NW_015173732.1:6708-51071 GCF_001447785.1 Gekko japonicus
TCTTATGAAATCTTCCATTTTGAAGACTGAGTTTATTTTGTGCCATCTATCTTTATAGGTAAAGGAGATACCTTCCGGGGTTAACCATTTGAATTTAATTCCTTTCCTCTTTATCGAGTTTACTAATTTTCCATAGAGTTTCCTCTTCTCCCGCAATCTCCATGGAATATCCCTCAGTATCCTAATTTCTTTGCCATTATCTATTAGTGGTCTCTGTGCGTTCACTTTATAGCGCTATAACGGTATAACGCTATAATGCAACAGCATTATATCAAGTCCATTGGAATGCCTGGAGTGTTTTGTTATAGCACTATAGCGCTCTAAAGCGAGCGTTAAAAAAAAAAGCTGGAGATCGCCCGCGCGGGCGAAAAACGGCGGGGAAAAAGAAGTGGAGTCTGAAATGGCAAACCGCTTCAGATCCAGCTCTTTACCAGAAGGGGAAAGCCATGTGTGAAATGGCAGCCCTATACTGGTTTACTCCACGACGAATCAAAAACGACTTCAAAACGGGTTAAAAAGGGTAATGTGAAATTCCTCGGTGTCTCTGTAAGTAAGAGGGAGGACTTGGTATGTGAAATGGTCATGGCTTGCTATATATTTTAAAAGAGGTGAGATGCATGGTGAAGTGTGACTGTCTTTCCTACCAGTAACCCTGAACCTGTGGGAGGGAGGTTGTGGAGGGCAGGGGCATAGACTTTACAATTTCCCGGGGGAGGGGACTGGGGCTGAAGGACATAATAGGGAGGAGCCAGTGACATCACAGGCCATTGTCACTATCTGTAGAGGCAGAGCCATGTGGGATTTAGGAAGTGGTGCCTGGGAACCCATGGGAACCCCCCTAACCATGCCCATAGGGTAGGAAAAGGTGGGAGTTGGCCAGTGGTTATAGTGGTATCTCAGCAGTCTCCTGCTGTGTCCTTTTTTAAAATTCACTTTTAGAATAGTCACTTTAAAATCTGCAAATATACATACTATGTACATAGGACAAACAAATTGTCACAGATTTGACAGTAAGGAAGCCAACACAGAAAAGCCTGTAGGAGAACATTTTAAAAGTTTTCCTGGATGTTCATTTGCAGGAATGACTTTGCAGGGTGACTTTGTACTGAAATTTACTAAATTATGGCATCACATATGTCTTTGTTTGATAAATACATGGCTGAAGTCTGTGAGCCAGGGCAGAATTCCAAAGAGTTGCTGTGCACTCAATTTCTGAGTAATGTACAGAGTTCAGAGTAGCAGTAATTTTACTTCAAACTGGGAGTTGCAGAAGTGTTCTCGGACTATCATTCCATTTTGAGGGCTGTCATTCCAGTCCCAGAACATCTCTGCTATCCCAGGGGCTGTCATTCTAGTCCCAGAGCACTGAGCCTATTCCCATGGGCTATCCTGTCATCCGACACTGTGACCTGTCATTCCAGTCTCAGAGCACAGATTCTATTGCTAGGGATTGTCATTCCACTCTGGGGCTGTCATTGCAGTACCAGAGCACAGATTCTCTTCCTAGGGACCGTAATTCCACTCTGGGGCCGTCATTCTAGTCCCAGAGCACAAATTCTAATCCTAGGGACTCTCTTTCACTCTGGGGGCCATCATTCCACTCCCAGAGTAGCCTATCTGGGCCCAAATACCTTAATGGAAATCCATTCCACATTTTATTTGCAACTTTTTTTGTGCTGCAATATATTTCAGTGGAGCCCATGCAAGTCAATTAGCATTCCTGGCTCCCATTATCTCAAGTGGGCCTTCAAGCATCTCCCATTGTTTCCAGTGGGCAATCCTGTAATTCCAATTAGTTGCCCCTTTGAAACTGTACCACACCATTTTAATTAACAGCAAAATGAAGAGCATGAACATGTACAGAGTGCACATTCCTTGCCAATGTTCTCTCTGGGCGGCACACAGGAAAAAGGAAATTTTTAACGGCTTCTGATCTGCATGTCCCCCCAATCTTGTTCATGCTGATGGGTTTACCATTTAAAAATGAAATGGAAATTGAAAGAAGAGCTTAGGAGTGGTTGAAGCAGCCTCCCCCCACCATGAAAAAAACAATTGTTCTCAATCAAGGATATATAGACCCAAGTAAAATAAAATAAAGATTCACTTTTTACCCAAATGTAAATTGGAGCCCAGCAAGTATGTTGGGCCCAACAAGGGGGTTCACAATCTGACTATTGCTACATTGAAAGTGGGTGAAGACAGCTAGGATTAAGAACTATACTTTCTTTTCCGACAGACACCAAACATATTCAAGGATTGACATGTTTTGGATTTCAAAAACCTTAGTTATTAACTAAGGTTTAACCTTAGTTATTAACATGAACAAGCAGGGGTGTCAAATGCATTTGTTATGAGGGCCGGATCTGACATAAATGAGACCTTGTTGGGCCGGGCCATGTGTGTCATAAAATGTAATGCCAGGTAGCGGAGATATAAACTTTATAAAGGACACAAAGGTTTTTTTTACTTTAAATAAAAACATGCTTAAAACATTAGCACTCTTGCAATATTTTGTTTATTTAACAGTATCTGATCATTGACACCTCTTGCTCTGAATTATTGCATCAAAATATCTGTGCTGTTGCAATCTTGAGTATGCTGTTCAGGTGTATATCTGTAAGCTGCCAACCTACAATGAAGCAGCAGCAGCAGAACTGGAAGAAGAAGCAGAAGACAGACCCCACTGTGGGGCTGATAGAAGCCATCCAGGGGCCTGATCCAGCCCCCGGGCCACATGTTTGACACCCCTGTCCTAGAGCGTGCAAAGAGACAACCAAAAACCTGATGGATCCAGCCACAACAGACCTTCTCTTCCTGTTGCAAGGAATGTTATCAAATCTCTTTCCTCGCTCAGCTTTTCCTGTCTCCAGAGATCTGTCTTCCTAAAGACTCTCTAGCATACATGCTTGGAGAAGAGAGGGGGGAGGGGGGATGTTTAATCATCCCATTGTCTATCCTGCTAGCTCAATTAGCATTTCTAAGAAGGTGAACCTGACTTCCTTCTTTCTAGCCAAGAGGAAAAACCCACAGGGGAAACTTTTAAACTCAATATTGCCTGGCACTGGTTGCCCGGGGGACACTCAGCCTCTCCCCAGAAAAAAATTGGGAGGCCCAGGCCCCCAAGTGCCCCCCTGTAGTTTATGCCTATGGTGGAAGGCGGTAGGCAATTTGTGTGAATGAGCAAGGTCGTCACACTCATGTATTAGGAGAGTCTCATAGTGAAAGATGGTTTTGAACAAAAACCACAGTTGCCTTTGGTTCCTATAAAATCAAATCCCTGTGTGCTCAATAGTCAACCAGAAGCACTTATTGGAGTTGAAACATTTCAATGACTAAATGACAGGGAAAGTAAAAGTTTTGCTTTTTTTTTTTTAGAATATTGCTGGACAGTGTTCAAATAAGGGAAATCTGGAATTCCTTGATATTACTCATAAGGCTGACACAATTCTTGGCTTTTAGATGACTTGGTAGTTTCTAATTTTGCACAAATTCAATCCTAGCTGAACAAGGTAATAAAAATGGTGGGCCTTCAGCAGGTTTAGCTCTTCTGATTTCCTTAAAAATTAGAGCAGAACTCAATTTGGTAAAAAAAATTGTCCCTGTGACATGGCACTTTATATAAAACTTGATATTTACTTGATAATTAATGTTTATAATCTGTTGGCAAAGATGAGTCAAAACAAATATGGTCAGACAAAGCACCCTTCAAAGAGCTATCTTCCAGCTGAAGGAGATCTTATGTATGTATGTATGTATGTATGTATGTATGTATGTATGTATACCCTGCCTTTCTTACATCATTCTTCTGTCCTCCATTTTATCCTCATGAGAATCCTGTGATATAGATTAGGTGAAGAGAGAACAACTGGCCCAAGGTCATACAGCAAGCTTCTATGGCATGAGATCCTAGCGCAGGGCTAGCCAAACTGTGGCTTGGGAGCCACATGCAGCTCTTTCACACATATTGTGCAGCTCCCAGCAGGGTGGCTGGGGAAGTGAAGGGGAGGCATGCCTCCCCGACTGATCTTCCCTTCCCCAGCCAGTGTTCCCCTCCCTAGGTAGGCTTGAGGTGGGGGACAGCAGAGAAAGAGAGCAACTTAAACTTTAAATGCATTCTCAAATCCCCCCCCTGCCAGCTTGAAGAAGGCATTTGTCTCTTTAAATCCTTTCTCCAAGCCAAGCCAACTGGTGTGGGGGTGGGGGGCTTGGAGGACGCATTTAAAAGTTAAAGTTGTTTTCTTTCCACCTCTCCCTCCCTCCCTCCCCTTCTATTTCCTTCCTTCCTTCCTTCCCCTCCCCCCCTCCCCCTTTCTTTGTTTTTCTTGCTTTCTCTCTCTTTCTCTCTTTCTTAGACAAATAAGTATAATTATCAAGCAAATATAATTGGACAAATAAATATTATTATCAATACCTGTTTTTACCCCTTTTGTTTTTAATGTTAATAAAAAGCAAAATAGCATATTATTCAATAAAAATGTGTGTGTGATATTTGTTCATGTCTTGCGGCTCTCAAACATCTGACATTTATTCTATGTGGCTCTTACATTAAGCAGGTTTTGCCACCCCTGTCCTAGCGCAACACTGTTAACCACTATACCACAGTGGCTTTCAATGGAAGAGCTACTTAAGTTGGAGGGAGGCTCCTTAGACTGCAGAAGGTTGCTCAGTGGAGTAGTATGATGGGGACAGGATTCACCCCAATGTAGTTTTGTGTTTAATATTTCTAGTAAAGTTCTGCCTCTGCTGCACTGAAAACAAGTATTTCCATTTTTATTCAACAGCTTCCTAATTTTTAATTTTGGACTTCAGGAAGTGTTTAGAATAGTAACTTTTGAATCATGCTACTAGCTTGCGTAACAAAAATGAAGTTAAATGGAAATTATCTTTCACTAATCTTTTCCCTCCTAATTTTTGTAGGGTGGACGTAAGGTTGAATGTACGGAAAACCCCAAGGTAAAATAGTAATAGTTCTGTTTAATCAGTATGCAACATGATAACCATGATCTGTATTTATACATGATAATGCTGTTCTGTAGTTGCTCACTGCTGCAAGATGAACATCTCCCACGGAACTGACAATACTTATTATTAAACATCTATTTTAGCTCTTCATATTTTATACTTGTATCCCACCAAACATGTCTCCCCAGCATGAGGTGGCTGTTTATTGTTTGTTCATTGATACTACATATTGATGTTCTAGTTAAAATGTATAATACTTTTCCAGAGATAACACCATTGAATCAAGGTGAACTAGGATGTGTGCTTAACTATGTGCTGAAATGTATGCATAAAGTTGCATATTTAATTTCATTTCAAGGTTTACAGAATATGATTTCGCTGCCAAATAGCACACTAAAACTCATCTTGATAACATGATAGTCTCTGGCTTAAATCTCACCCTTGAACTCACCATTGGCTCAGTTCAGAGGTAGCTCCAAATCATGGTTTGGTGTTAACTCAAATTAGCTTTGGGCAGATATCTAGGCTTGCACCTTGTTCTTCTTCTTGCTCACTCCAAATCCCTGCCTGACTTCCTATTTTGTGGCAAATTAGAATTTGCTGTTGTATCTAATTCAGACACTGTGGTTCATGCTTATCTCCCAATTCAGATTTGGAAATCAGAGTTTGATTATCGTTTCCAGTTCTGATTGGGAGAGAAAAAAGCTAAAACCGTAGTTTTTCTGTAAAAAATGAATGAATTAGAGCATGTAAAGGGGAAGGTGCATGAGCTAGAGGTGTGTTGACATAACATTCCAGTTGATTCACTGGATTTTCTTATACATTTCTGTTCTCGGCATCAGTCCCCAGTATGCATTCTGATAATTCTGATGTCTTATGGGCCTGTTGTAAGCAACTGAGATAATGCATGTGAACACAACATACATATATGTAAAACTGTTATTGCATCTCTGTTTTGCTAAAGGTGATCGTTTATGAGAAGCCTTTCTTTGAAGGAAATCACATAGAACTTGATACAGACTTAGCAGCTCTTCCCAAGGAAGGAAATCAAGAAGAAGGGTCACAGATGAAAAAATTGCTGCTCAAATCTGTAGGTTCCATGAAAGTGAAAGGAGGAATGTAAGTATTAGTAAGAAGTATTGGAATTGCTACTGAGAGCTATTGTGCTGTGGTAACTGCAAGATAGTATTGTGGATCAGGAGGTCAACTGGGTTAATCACATAAGTAGCATGTACCTGCCATGAATATTCATAATTGATCCACAATCCCTGTAGCATGTTCATGAAGTTCAAACAAGAGAGTTGAGAAAAAGAGACATATAGGTTTTGCATTGCTGTGAACATCATAGTACATACAGTGCTATTAATTTCCCTAATGTGTGAAGCAGCTGTTATATTTCTGTGATACAGACTTTTGTGATGAAAAATTGTTCATGTCTCCATTTTATGACAAGTTTTAATATTGGTTCAGTTCACATGGTCTCCACTCATCTATGCCACAAGTTTCCCTTACTTTCAGGGGATGCTTATTGGGTACTAACTGCTATCGCCAGAAAATCTGAGAGTGTCTTATGCTAGATGGATTTGCACATCTGGCACTCTGCATCTGCATTACTGTGTAGAGGCTGTGCCTTGGTGCTGCATCTCCTACTCTGCTTGTACTAGCTAGCATGGAGATGATCAAACACATATTTGCAATTTTTGTGCTATTGTGCTCAAGGAATGATGAGCTCACATGCTGCCTCTCCCTGTGTTAACAAGATCAAATAGGTGTGGTGTGTTTACAGAGATCAGGCTTAGAGCATTCCAAATATGAGAAAGTTCAGTAAACAAAAATAAAGAGTACTTATGGTCTGTTCAAGCATCACGCTAAGTAAGAATACAAAGAAAAGGTGAAAACATGATTATCCTAAGCAATGTTTAATTAGGATAGACTAGTAAATCTTGGCCCTGACATGGATGTCCCAGACTAGCCTAATCTCATCAGATCTTAGAAACTAAGTAGGGTCAGTCCTGGTTAGAACTAACTACTGGTTAGTACTTGGATAAGAGACCGCCAAGGAAGGCCAGAGTAGCTGTGCAGAGGCAGGCTATGGCAAACTACCTTTATAGTCTTTTGCCTTGAAAACCCTCCAGGGTCATCATAAGTCAGCTGCGACTTGATGGCACTTCCCACCCCTCCCCCAGTAAATCTTGAAGTTGCAACATTTAAAAGCCCGTCATTACCTAAGTTCTCAGAGTTGGGACTTCTCCCCATTGTACCATGGCATGTGAACAAGATAGAGTCCCTAAATAAAGCATTAGTCCTTCATGGCATGTGCTGATCCAAGGAAGATGAGCCAGGGGAAGAGAGCATAAAAGATCTTCTTCCTCATGTCCTGAAAATTTGTAGTCTCCACTTGGGAGTCTGTCCCCTTCTGGGTTTGTTCGGCTTCAAGAGCAATAAATGACTATTTAGCATTTGGTTCTCCCAGTCTCTTTAGGTATGATGTTCCACCATGGTATAAGGTGTTAAACTTTTTGTTCTTACTTGAGCCAGATCCATCACCATAACTATGAGCTGTAGTACTCTGAAATGGGGAAAGAGATGACTCATCTCCTGTAGTTTTCCTTTTGCCAGTCTTTGACTAGCATTGTAGCCTCTGGAGCATGTGTAGAGTGTAACCCCACAATAAAATATCAAGGTGGATTGTAGGGTGGAGGTCATTTCTCCACAGCAACTATGGTTTGGTTTGAAAACTGAGAGAGGAAATTGCAATGTACATAGAGGAGAAGTAAAGAAGAAGTGCAGAAGCCTGAGTCTCACTTGTGTAATATCAATCAGTGGTTTGGCTTTATGTCTGAACCACTGTGTTGATATTGTGTCAACAGTGTAAATGTTACATGGCAGGATGATGCTTATTGGTAAACCTAAGTAATTTCATGTTGTTTGATTTTGAAATGTGTATGTGTTAGAAACGGACCATTGGTACTTACCCGTGAAGGGTCCTTCTCCTCTGAGATGAAGGAGGACATCTTGCTGGGTGCTTCCCACCCTATCCTTAGGGAGGCAAGAACAAAACTTCACTTCCTGTCCTCTCGGTAGGGAACGCCCACCAGTCAGTTAGGAACTCCAAAAAGCAGTAAACCGCTGGAAAGAACTATAAAAACAATCAACATCGTAACTCGTGTAGACAGGAAACAAGAGAACAGGAAGGAAAATTCAACCCGCATGCACAAAGAGGCACACAACACAAGTAAAGTGAAATATGGAAAAAATAGGAAGTAGACGATGATTTGGGAGGGCCCAAGATGTCCTCCTTCATCTCAGAGGAGAAGGACCCTTCACGGATAAGTACCAATGGTACGTTCTCCCTCTGAGAGGAGGACATCTTGCTGGGACCTCCTAGAGCAGTGTCCTTAGATTATGGGAGGGTCATCGTCTAATCTGTTAGCACTTGCTGAAGGACGCGTCTGTCGAAGGCCGCATCAGCTGAATTAAACAAGTCAATCCTGTAGTGTTTTGTGAAAGTAGCTACAGAGGACCATGTAGCAGCCTTACATATTTCTTCTACTGACGCGCGGTTAGAGAAGGCTGCGCTTGTAGCGGCACTATGGACGGAGTGAGCCGTAATGCCCATCGGAGGAACCATCTTCTGTGCCTTGTACGCCTCAGCGATGCACACTTTGAGGGTCGATCTGATTGTGGAGCTGGACATCTTGGATCCCTTGTTGGGAGGAGAGATTGAGATGAACAACGACTCAGATTTACGGAAAGATTTAGTCCTATGTAGAAAAACCTTCAGGACACGACGGACGTCCAGTGTATGCCACGTCCATTCTCTTGGATGTACAGGATTTGGACAGAATGATGGTAAACAGATCTCTTGGGATCTGTGGAATTGAGAGTTAACCTTAGGTCTAAATGTAGGTTCGGGAGACAGGACCACCTTATCTCTGTGAAAAACGCAAAAATGAGGGTTAGCAGAGAGCGCTCCCAGCTCAGATACTCGTCGGGCAGATGTTATCGCTACTAAAAACAACGTTTTCATTCGAAGCCACTTTAAGGAGATATCTTTGACTGGTTCGAAAGGAGGCTTAGTTAGCGCATTAAGTACCAGGTTGAGCTTCCAGGTAGGAAATCTATGATTCACCGGTGGGTCGAGGGAGTGTGCTCCCCTGAGAAAGCGTTTGATGTGTGGATGTCTAGCTAAAGTCCCACCCTTGATTGTGGGAATAACCGTAGACAAGGCCGCAACCTGCCTCCTCAAGGTAGAGGATTTAAGACCCGAATCATGTCCATCTTGTAAAAAAGAGAGAATACTCTTGAGACGAGGCTTTAAAGGATCAACAGACTTCCTTCTTGCCCATCGCACGAAAGCCTTCCATGTGGAATTGTAGATGTTGCAGGTGGAAGGGCGCCTAGCTGCCATAATCGTGGAAGCTACGTTCTCTGGATACCCTAAATCGAGAAGTCCGCGCCGCTCAATCGCCATGCGGTCAAACGGAACCACCCCGGGTCCGGGTGCCAAAGTGGTCCTTGCCGAAGCATATCCGGGGTTATCGGGATGGTAAGATGAGGACATATCTTGAGACGCTGGATTTCTGAAAACCACGGTCTCCGAGGCCAGTGAGGAGCCACGAGGATGGTCTCTGCCTTCTGTTCCTTGAGTTTCCTGAGTAACCTCGGTATGACTGGAATGGGAGGAAAGGCAAACATCAGACCCGGTGGCCACGGGGACGTCAGGGCATCCGTTCCTTCCGCCTCCCGATGGTAAAAGCGACTGAAATAATGGGGAAGTTGGAAGTTGAGCGGGGAGGCAAATAGATCCACGTCCGGAGGACCGAACTTCTCCACAATCAATATGAAGAAGTCTCTTCGGAGAGACCACTCCACCTCCTGGAGTTGGCAGCGGCTGAGCCAGTCGGCTTGGGTATTCAATGAACCTTTGATGTGTTCGGCTCTGATGGACGCAAGGTTGATTTCCGCCCACGAGAAAAGTAGGTTGGCTTCCATGCGTAGGCGGGTCGACTTGGAGCCGCCCGGATCAACACATGACTTCCCAGAACATTGATGGGTTGTTTGCTCTCGGAAGAGGACCAGAGACCTTGAGAGGGGACATCGAGGTGGAGTGCTCCCCAACCCGTCAAGCTTGCGTCCGTGATTATCTGTTCCCAGTGTGTCACGTAGTAGGTTCGTCCTCTGAGGAGGTTGGGCAATCTGGTCCACCACATCAAACTGGATCTTACCGCAGTAGTGATGTCTACTGGGACGTCCGAGCGACTCAGAATCTTGAATTGAAAAGGTCGTAGGAGTTGTTGTAGAGGCCTCGAGTGAAGACGGGCCCACGGAACTGTGTCGATACAAGAGATGAAGAGGCCCATCAGTCTTGCCAGTGTCATGAGTGAGACTCGTTGGCTCTTGACGGCCTGCTTGGAAAGGTTGCATATCATTTCTGCCTTGACCCTGGAAAGAAACATCTTGTTTTGAGATGTGTCCAGGAGTACTCCTAAGTGTTCCAGTTTCTGAGATGGTACAAGACAGCTCTTTTGAAAGTTCACAAGGAAACCGTGGGACTGAAGACATTGGACGGTGGACTCTGTATCTTGAGAGGACTGTAGATGAGAGGCCGAGCGAATCAAGAGGTCGTCCAGGTAAGGATGAACATGGACACCTTGTTCTCTCAGAAGAACGACTGGATGAATCAGCATTTTTGAAAAAACTCTTGGCGTGTGGATAGGCCAAACGGGAGGGCCCGGAATTGCCAGTGTTGGCCTTGAACGCAGAATCGAAGGAAGCATCTGTGCCCTGCGAATATCGGGATGTGTAGATACGCCTCCTGAAGATCTATTGATGTTAGGAATTCGCCCGGTTGGAGAGCTTCTGCTATTGTTCGAAGAGTCTCCATGCGTCGAAGGAGGACGAACTTGTTTAGGTATTTCAAGTCCAATATCGCCCTCCAGCTGCCATTTCGTTTGGGCACTGTGAAGAAGATTGAATAAACTCCCTGGCTTCTTTGCTCAAGAGGAACTGGTTCTATGGCTAAAATTTTGGCCAGATGTTGTACCACCTCCATAGTTCGTTGCAGCTTGCCTTGATGTGTTATGAGTGGAGAGAGGACATAGTGGTCCGGGGGTTTGGTTCGGAATTCGATGGAGTATTCGTTTGTCACAATTTCCCTGGACCAGGCATCTGCATTGGATTCCACCCAGGCTTGACGAAACCTGAGTAGACGTCCTCCCACTGGCGCTGCTTCGCAGTCATGCAGAGGAAGATTTGTTCCCTCTTCCGGATTTATCGTCTCTTGGAGGGAAGGAACTTCCAGATCTGCCATGGAAAGGGTTACGTCTGAAACTTTGTCTAGATGTGCCCCAGAAGGGTCGTCTGCCATCTCTATTGGATCTGTAGGAAGATCTTGATCCACGAAAGGAAAAATTGCCCATGGCGGGCAGCTGGGAGCCATGGATCTTTTCTTATCCTTAGTTTCTACAAGGATTTTATCCAAGGAATCCCCGAAGAGGCGGTTGCCTTGAAAGGGGTAAGCTGCCACGATGCCTTTTGCGTAGAGATCCGCCTGCCAGGCACGTAACCACAGTGTCCTGGCTGCTACCATGGAAGCTAATGCTCTGGAAGAAAACACCATAGCGTCAAGCGTGGCATTGGCTGAAAAAGAAGACACTAACAGAAGTCTATTTGCTCCTTCAGATAAGTGTTTATTAGCCTCAGGAATAAGTTGAGTCATTTTCTTGGACCAGGCTATAGAGGCCCGGGCCACTACCGTAGCGGTGGCTGTTGCTCTGATGGCCATAGCTGTGGCCTCGTGAGCTTTGCGTAAGGCAAACTCCGCCTTTCTATCTAGGCTATCGCGCACCATACCTTCGCCTTCTTCTGACAGCAGCCCTGATGTTTGCAGGGCTGTAATCGGGGCGTCCACAGGTGGAACCTGTAAAAGTTTGTCTGCAAAGTTAGGTAATGCATAAAGTTTCTTAATGTTGAGGGGACGTTTGTTTGCCATGGGTTTAGCCCATTCCTTAACTAGCTGTTCTTCTAAGAATTCAGGGAAGGGAAAGGCCTTTTCAAACCCTGGGTTTCTAGGAAAATAGTCTTTGCTCCCCCTAGGTCTCAAACCATCGGCAGAGTTTTCATTAGCAAATTCGTCAGTCTTTGGTCTGGGAGTAAGTTCTAATGTAGACATGGTCTTTTTAAGTAAATACATTTACTCCTCAGGTTTAAAGAAGCATAGGGCAGGGTCAGGCACCTCCACTTCCTCTTCCTCATCAGAGAGGAACTCTCCTTCCTCCCTATCACCCATTTCACTCTCTTCCGTTTGTGATAAATCCCCATGGGAGTCTGCACTTGAGGAACAATGGTGACTCTTCCTGGCTGCCTTTGTGGGCCAAGGATGTCTGTCATTCCCAGATAATCCATGAGAAAAATTCCCTTGGGAACAGTGGTCATAATGGGTAGAGGGGGGGGGAAATGGGAACCATCCCCCTGGGAGTCTCTGTTTAAATTAGCTAGTTCCTCTCTCATAGTTTCTCTAAAGAATTGAATAACCTCGGGTGTTAGGAGAGGATTACCCCCCCCCCCGGTCTGGAGTACTCATAGGGCCAGCGACAGAAGCGTCGTCGCCGCGATCCATCGGTCCCCTTGGGGTTAAAATCTCCTCATGGCCCGGTATCTGGCTTATGGATGCAGCGAGAGCCGCCCCGCAGCCATTTTCCTGTTGTTCCGTGAGGGCGCCCTTTGCCGCTTTGCCCGAAATGGCGCCCGTCGCGTGAGGCGATTCGGCAGATCAGGACTGTTTTCTGGCGCCAGAAGGAGCCGCCGTCGAGGCATGAGGCATAGCTACGGTAGATTTTAATAAGCGCTGAGCCGAAAGAAGCGTTTCTCCGGTCTCACCCTCGGAGAAAAAACTGTCGCTGTCCTCCCTTTCCGACATACCCCGGTTGGGGAGGCGGGAGGGGTTAATAGAGGAGGCGAAGAGAGAGAAATGACAGAGAATAATATAGTCTGAAAAAAAGTATAGAATAAAATGAAAATAGGGAAGAAAGTCACGGAGTTGTAGTAAAAAAGAGAAATTGAAAGGCACGAGTTCCAACGATGTGCTGCTCTCCCTAACGAGGCAGGAACTAAACTGACTGGTGGGCGTTCCCTACTGAGAGGACAGAAAGTGAAGTTTTGTTCCTGCCTCCCTAAGGATAGGGTGGGAAGCACCCAGCAAGATGTCCTCCTCTCAGAGGGAGAACTGCCGATTTTAATTTGTTGTTGCTGATTTAGTTCACATAAATCAATTCTTTCAGCTGGAGAGATTTAAGCACCGTAGCTTAAACGCCACTCAAACCATTATGTGGGCCATAATGGCCCTTGATTGTAGCCAAGTGGAATGTGCCAGCTCCTGCAGCTCCAGCCGTAATGTTCCCACCTACTATGAATGAGTGGGCAGGGAAATGATACAACAGGGATGGGCACCTGAAGCTCATCCCCAGTAAACCAACTGGGAAACAACACTTCCCTTTTTTATTCAGTGGGATTGACATTGAGTTAACAAGATAAGGATTGGTCTTTAGAGGGCTGTGGATCTCCCATCATGGACTACATAGTTTTGCTATGTTTCTGCATGTTTATTCAGAAATAACTCCTGTTTCCCCTTCCCCCAGAAAGTATGTTTTAGATGTCAATCTCAAGGCAGCAGTCCTACATGTACTTATCTACCTGACTGACTGCCCTTTGGCTTTTGCCTATACATGCTCAAGATTGGGCTGCAAATTTGACATGCTGAGAGAGAGCACTCTGTTCCTGTGAGCTAAAGCTTTTTTTTTTCATGTTGGGGATCTGCAGTGAGGAGTTCTTGTTGGGCCAAGCTCCCCACTGTTGCTGAACTGAGGTGTTAGAGTTACTGTAACCTCTCAACCAGCTACAGTGCTTTAATCTCGCCATCTGAAAAATTGATCATGTTCCTTATTTTTATTGTACTTCCATGATAACTTATTGTAAATTCCATTTTTGATCTTTATTTTGATTTTTTTATGATTAATGCAAAAAGATTACAAGTTCTATCAAGTTTTCTTTATCATGCAGTTCATTTTTGAGTTTTAAATGTTTTATATCATTTTAGTTGGGTTGCTTATGAGAAGCCAGGGTTTACTGGGCATCAGTATTTGCTGGAAGAAGGAGAGTACCCTGAATGGATGGAATGGGGTGGTTATAATGAACAGGTGCAATCGCTACGGCCTGTTCTAGGGGTAAGTTAAAAAAAAAACTTCCTGAATTTTCCTTCTGCCTTTTTTGTTTTGCTGTTGTATCCTACCCTCATGTTTTGCCTGGACCCACACAATATTTGTAGAGGCAAAGGAGAAGATGGGCTGGCCATCTTCCCCCTATTATTATCCACCTGCTGCATCCCCATATCATTTACCCAGGCTAGTTAAGAGCTGCACATGGAGGCAGTCTTTGTGTTCGGACTACTTTTTAGTCAAGAGCAATGGGCTTAAACTGGTTGTGCACCCAAATGCATATCCCAGTATGGATACTGTCTATCCATACTGCATTGATGTCAAAGGAATTCAGCTGTGCCTCCTGTAACTGATGGGATGTGTCTCTCAATGTGCATTCTGTTAGACATGGTAAAATGTAGATAGATCTTATATATGTTTGCGCGTGCATTTGGATCCACATCCAGTGTATCCTGCAGTCTTTCAAATTTCAAGCAGGCATTTGCCATTGCTGTTTAAAGAAATCTTACAGCAGGGGATGTTGGGCTTAGAAAGTACAGTATCGTGCCTAAAAGTTAACATTTTCTCTCTTCCATATGGTCCTGAAAACTGCTAATAGGCTTTCCCTAGCTCAGTTTAAATAATCATTTGAGGATGTCAAATTGGCTTTAGAGTTGGTGCACCCTTCAGTGTTAAATGATTTTTTTGAAGGTGGTGTGTGGGAAGCACTGGGCATTGATGAAGCACATTTCCTGTAAGATAAACCACCTCTCTTTAAATTGTGATAGGTAAAATTGTGATGGTATAGCCCACAGGTGTGCATGACTGATGGAGCAAGACTCAAAACTGCATGCTTCTTTGTACTCCTCAGTTTTGCTGACTATCTTAGGCTCTTGCACAATTGCCATCTCTGGGTCCCTGCTATTTAAGTGTGTGTGTGTGTGCATGTGTGTGTGAGAGAGAGAATCTATGTGTGTGTTGGAGACTAGCACCTTTTTAAAGAGTAGTATTTCTTTGCATACTTTCTCCTGGTGGCAGGGGTCTACTGTTTTGTTTTGGCACACAGGGCACCCTGTTTATTAATACGGAGGGGATGATAACAGACAGCAAGCGAAGTCATTTTGTGATTACTGTGTCTTGATTGTTTTCTGTTGGTTTTCTTTCCATAGAGTTTGACACAGCCACACATGATAATGTACACTGAAAAAGATTTTGGAACGAAAGGTTCTAGTATAAATGTGTTAGGAATTATTTCCAATTTGAAGGACACTGGCTATGGACTGAGAACACAATCCATAAGCGTTTTAAGTGGAGTGTAAGTCAGCTGTCTAGCTTCATTTTTATTTTAATAGTTAATTTTGGCACATTAATAAATATTAGGGGGGAAAGTATTAACCTTTAAGTTGGGTCAGTTGAATCACAATTTTAAAATGAGGGTTTCTGATCTAATTGCAATTAGAACTGTCTGCTATGGTCAGGAATGGTATTAAAAATCTCCGCAGAACAGTAGATTCCATAGATGAGTTTCTCAGTTGGCAATGGCTTAGATCCCTGGAGTATTTCCACGGACAGAGGACCTTTAGGGCAAGATTCTGGAGGGCATTTCAGGCAGTCATGGTAGGGGAATAGGCAAAGAAAGTTGCGTTCTGTGAATACTTCCACCTATGGAAATACTCCAGAAGATTTAAGCCCTAAAAAGGAACCTTATAATTTCCAGATCATGACTTATGTCCATTTGGAAGGAAAGGGCTGCAGTTTATACACATATGCATTCTTTCTAACTTGTGTGATATGCATGAGTTTTGTTCTTTGTTGGTAGAACTCAATTTTTGGGAAGTGTCTTCTGGGAAGTAGCACTTATTCAGACCTGACCTCTCTGCATTGCTTTTTTTAAAATGTATTTGTTCAGTAGCCTAGTCAGCCCTATCCTGGTGGGTCACAGAAGATAATAATAATGTAGCCCCGTAATTGTCTCTGTGACTGTTTTGGAATGTTTGCTTTGATTTAGGACTTTATTATCCAGTGTGTTAAGCTTTGAGAAAGTATACACATCAGCTTCCTTGATGGAATGTGTAAAAATAATGACAAACAGTAAACTGTTCACCTGTTGCAGTTTATACACTGCACTCCTATAAAAGAAATGGTAATCTCTAAAGATTTTCTTTTATTACCCCACCTGATAAAGAAGAGAAGGTTAGTTTAAGTTGCTAGGTGGAAACAGACATACTATGAACTTTTATTTGCATGTTTTCTTTGTCAAATGTAGGTACAGCCTTGTGGTTCAATGTCTTTAAAAGTCAGATGTATCTCAACTCTGCTGTCCATATCAATATGCTTTAAACATAAATAGATACTGGTCAGCATATCAGAGATATCATTGTAGTTACATACAAGCCAAACTAGCTTAGAAATGAATTAGGGGGTCGCATGGCCTATATTTTTTAAATGCATAAATTGTCTAGACAGTGGCAGGATAACAGGTGCTGATCAAGGAAAATAAAGTACAGACTAGGCATCTACAATGTACAAATCCCTCATACTCATCCTTACCACAGATTGTGTGTCTACCAGTGCACTCCTGTGCATGTTTAATCAGAAGTGAACATTTTATTTAGTGCAGAAGTAAACATTTTTTGGTGGGACTTATTCCCAGGAAGGAGTTCCTAAAACTGCAGATTAAGGAATGCTCACTTGCCGGGTTTATGTGTGTCTTTGACCTTATTTTCTGTTTAATCAAATAATTAATTGCTAAGTGATTAATTAGCCTCTTTGTAAGGGTAATGAACTTGGCTGGTCAGATTGATCCACTCATATGTCAAAATATTTCTTACTTCCTCTTCTTTATTTTGTGGCTCTCTTTTCAAGAGTCATAGATTTCCCTGGACTCTCACATATAGGAATACCTGTTCATTAGAATGTTTTGTGATGTTGAGTGAAAACTCCAGTGTAAATGTATATGTTCAAGAGATTAGCCAAGTGATTTTTATTTTAAAAACTGCTAGCGTGCAATTATAAACATGTCCTGTTATCACTGGAACTTTCTGATCAACATTCTTCTGTCACTTTGACTAAGAAGTTTACAAGGCAATTTGGGTGTATTTCTATGCTTCTAGTGATGAGGTGTTAAAAGAAATTGGTTAAACAAACATGAGTCAGAATCAGAGGAAATTGTAAACCTATAGAGTATGAAGTTCCCATGATGCCACATAGATTTCATTTCCCATCTCAAGTATTTGTTTCCCAAAGAAGCAGGTAAAATAAGTCAAAGTACTTCACAGCAAGGAGCTGCGGTGGCTCAAGTGGTTAAGACGCTGAACTGCAGGCTGTGGAAGGTCGGTAGTTCAGCAGTTCGAGACCTGAGTTGCCGCATGACGGAGTGAGCTCCCATCTCTAGTTCCAGCTCCTGCCAACCTAGCAGTTCGAAAGCAAGAAATTGCAAGTAGATAAATAGGTACCACTTCAGTGGGATGGTAACAGCGTTCCATGTGCCTTGGTGTTTAGTCATGCCGGCCACATGACCACAGAAATGTCTTCGGACAACGCTGGCTCTTCGGCTTTGAAACAGAGATGAGCACCGCAACCCTAGAGTCGGATTCGATTGGCTTTCGAGCAAGGGAACCTTTACCTTTACTTCACTGTATGAGTGTTGCTTATCTAGCCCTCTTTGGGATAGAGCAAAATAAAATCTTGCTGTTCAGAACAGGAACATCTCATAAATCATTATTTAAAGCACTGGTTCCACATTTAATGTGAAGGAAAAATTAAAAGTGTCTTAAAGTGAGCAATGATAGATGGATAAGTGTTACAATACAAGAAAGGCAAGTGTGACCAAATAGCTTCACTTAAGAAAAATGGAATGAAAGTTGCAACTATCTCCAAAGTGTTGTAATCAGCAAAATCTGAGCAATAAACTGGACTCAGGAAATTACTTCTCAAGTATGAAAACCATTTTAATCATATCACAAAGTAATATTTTGACATTGTTGATTTTTTTATGTCATTAAGTTGCTTTCTGTCTGCCAGCATTTTGAAGAAGACATACAACATCAATTCCAGTAACATTAACATGTAAAGTACTGGCTCTGTTTGAAAATTCATTGAGCTAAGTTTGTTTAATATCAGTCAGTTCTCTATAACATTCAGAACTAAATGGTTGATAAAATGTATTTGAATAATATATATTAAATAATTGATGAAATAAAAATCAGAGCACTGTAAATCATGACTGTACACCAAAATAATATACTGTGTTTATTCTGCAGGTGGGTGGCTTATGAAAATCCTGACTTCACAGGAGAGCAGTACATACTTGATAAAGGAATGTACCCCAACTACGAGACTTGGGGAGGTAGAAGTTGTAAGATATCTTCAGTTCAACCCATAGTTTTGGTAAGGAAGCCTTTTGTATGGTTATATTTATCTTTTTTCCCAAGCCTGATTAAAATAATAATAATAATAATCATCATCATCATCATCATCTTTCAATTTATTAATCGCTCAATCCTGCAGAGCTGCTGGCTCTGAGCGATTTACAGTTACTCAAATACACACGGGACTAACAATGATTCAAAGGGGTAAGGTAACATTTTATTTTATCAATCATTTACACGTCATATTTATTTCTTATTTGTTCTTAATTCCCTTTATGTTTTAGGATACCACCAGTGATTGTATGGGAAAATTTAAGGTAAAACGTCTAAGATTTTATGTAACAAATATAGTGTGTAAGCTAAATAAACAGTTGTGAGTATGGTAGTATAGATGAGCAAGTGTATGTGGGACAGTCAGCATGATACACAAAGTATGTAGCTGCTGGCCAGGAAAATGCAATACACCAGATATTTTCTATCTCATTTTCTGTGATCTGTAAGACAAAATGCATAGCTAACTTCACTCTAGACCTTCAAATGCAGGACCAGTTACTTTTCAGAAGATGTTCAGACTTTGGATTTATCATATCTCTAAAAGAAAATTTCCAAAGTATGAAGCATATTCTGAGAATGTTTCTATACATGACATCATCATATAGCTATAGTACATCTGTGGAAAAGAAGAACTGACAGGCAGGTAAATTCCAATGCTGGGTCATCTTAGAGTCATAGAACCACAGAACTGGAAGGGGCCATACAGGCCATCTAGTCCAACCCCCTGCTCAATGCAGGATCAGCCTATGGCATCCCTGACAAGTCTGTTTAAAGACTGCCAGTGAGAAGGAACTCATCACCTCCCTAGGCGGCTGATTCCACTGTTGCACAACTCTTACTGTAAAAAAGTTTTTCCTAAAATCCAGCCGGTACCTTCCTGCCTTTAATTTAAGCCCATTATTGTGAGTCCTATCCTCTGCTGCCAACAGGAACAGCTCCCTGCCCTCCACTAAGTGACAGCCCTTCAAATACTTAAAGAGAGCAATCATGTCCCCCCTCAACCTCCTCTTCTCCAAACTGAACATTTCCTCATAGGGCTTGGTCGCCAAAAATGGTTTAGAACGTTTTACTTAGTATGTAGTGTCATATTTTAAAATATAAGATGCTTATAATTTTTAAACTTACATATATTTTTTTCTGTTTAAAGAAGTGTTTGCATGTCTTCTTCAATATAAAAGTGATCTTAGATTTATCTGGTGAATAGCTGATAATTTGGGGGACGGGTGTAGCGAATTTAGTGGTAAATGTTTTTGTCCTTTATCTCTAAAGGTCCAGATATTTTCAGAACCAGAGTTCCAGGGTAAAAGTCAAGTATTTGATAAAGACGCATCTCAGATTGATGACTCGTTTCCTGCCAGGTCTTCAAAGGTGTTATCTGGCAGGTGAGTACGAAGCTGCATTGTTAAAAGTATTCAGTCCAACAGTTAACCTTATAGAAGCAATCTTCTAAGTGAAAAGTATAAACATATCATCTGGACCCCACTGAATGGGCTTTTGGGGTTTTTTTGGTATTTCAAATTATCCAACAGTTTAATCATTAACACAACATTGTTGTCATTATGAGCATTAATACTACAATACAATGTTCTGATTTAAACTGCAAACAATGTAAACAGCTCAACTCTTCAGACTTCAGGTATGATGGGGGAAAGGTGCGGCTGAAGTGCGGCTTTTTTGAGCCGCATCAAAAGAGAAGCACGGCGGCGGGATCAGACAGATCCACTGAGCCGCCACGCAGTTGCTCCCCGGCATGATCAGATGTCAGGGGAAGCCACAGATTGATGAGCGAGGCGAGCCCACTGCGCATGCGTGCGCAGTTCTACAGGGCCTCCATATGCTGCAGGGAGACGGGCGCGTTGGTGATCAGACGCCAGCCTGTGCTGCGCATCAACAGGTAGGTAGTACTCTTGGTGCTACCTTTTTGCGGTGGGTTTTCGGCTGGAAGGGACGGATTGGGGACAGTTGCGCGCCACTACCCAGATGTTGCAGTATGATCACACCTGCTTGATGTGCCCCCGATCCGTTCCTCCTGCGGGGCAAATCCTCCTGTGTGACCGGGGCCTATCACTGCATTCATACATACGTCAGTTACTTTTGAGACTTGCTGTGGTAGGTGACTATATCATCACTGCCGTACCCGTCACATGGTTCTAAAATACAGGTAATTGCAGGAATAGTATGTATGCAACACTGACCTGGCCTTTACACTACTACTTTCATAGCATAATCCTGAACTGTTGCACTTCTAAGCCCACTGTTTCCAGCAGATTTAGAAGGCTGTAGCTGCTTACGGATGAACAATGTGATCCAGGTCTTGCAGAAACAATTGTCAATAACAGGGGCAAGATTATATTCCTTAAAATAATCCCATGTAGCTGAAACTCTAAGCTATTGATGTTGATGCATACGCCCCTCTGAGGCCACTGGTTGTTGAACTTGACCAGAAGTGGGCTGGGGCTTGCAATTTAATTTACACTGCAGTTTAAGGGGGGGTAACTAGGTTGAAACAAGCAGACATGCTGAAGCAGCAAAATGAGGCTCACAGTGCCATGAATGTACCTGAGGCTCACATTCTAAGGTATGGGTAGTTACAGCAGTGCATTAAATACTGTTCATGTGCGACTAGTTAACTGCTGCCGCTTCCCTTCCTTCTGTGAGGGAATGTGGTACCCTATAACTGGTTGTGTGAGACAGACTGCTTCTATCTCAGGCACTTGGCTGCAAGATGTCCTCAGCAAGTAAAGGATGGAAAAGAGCTGGTAGGGAGAAGGTAAGCAAGTGGGAAAGAAAGCTCCTTCTGCTGCCACTGCTGCTAGGAAAGAAATTCCCTGTACAGGGTGCCTGAAGTGGCACAATCTTCTCTTCTCTAAGGCAACCCACCAGCTGGCACCCTGTGCTCCAATAGAAAGAGGTGATGAAGAGGTACAAGCAATGCAGTAGCCAGTCAGTGGCTGTAGCATAGGCCAGCATTTAGTTCTTTGCTGTGCTACAGCCACATGTGCATTAAAGAGTGAGCCTAGAATGCTTTGAGCCTCCTTTGATGTATGTGTATATACAGTCTGAAAGCACACTGTGTGCCTTGGAAATGAATACTTTGGAATAAAATACATGTGTGTTCAGCAGTGCCATCCCAAGCAGAGTTACACCGCCTAAGCCCATTGACCTCAATGAACTAAGAAGGGTGTAACTCTGCTAAGGAATGTCATGTAAATTACTTCAAGCACATTTGAAAGTAAACTCTGTCTTCTTGAATAAACTAAATGGAAGAAAATATTTTACATACTCTAGGTTTTGAATTGACTCTAAAACATCAAAGTGATCTCACCAACCATTATTAAGGGACCATTCTGTCAGCAGGCTTTAAAACCACGTTCTCCTGTGCTCCTGTTTAGGAAGAACCTATTCAGATTTTTTTTCCCTTTCATGCTGACATTTCTTGATTCCAAGCAGGAATTTTTACATCCTCATTTTCTTCATTTTTTTGTAGTTGGATTGCATATGACAAGGAAGATTTTTCTGGTAATCAGTATGTGTTAGAAGAAGGCGCCTATCCTGATCTGCCTGCAATGGGTTGCCTACCCCAAACTTGCTTGAAGTCTTTACAAGTCATAAATATTGTAAGTTTTAGAAATATTTGAATAAGCAAATGAAGTAGGAAAGCTTGACTTGCTCACCAATATAAGTTCTAGGAATAAACAAAATATAAAGGTGGTCTGACATAACTTTAGCTGAAAGAAGTATATATGTAGCACTGTGAAATTGGCACCTATTACTGCACAACAATTTTTGTAGATTGTATTTTTAGATATCAATAAAATCTCATTTAAATAGTTACAATAGCTAAACACGGCCTTTTTTGTGATTCCTGAAAGATAGGGCTTCAAGCTTTAATTAATTGAATTAAAAGACTCAAGTTCTAAAGCTTCAACCATAGTTTAAATTTTGAACCAAATTAGATAGTGGAAAAGCAGCAGAGAGATAAAACTAAGTGGCTGTGAACAGCCATTAATAAAGATATGTTTGGAAAAGACAAATACCTTGCTTTCTGAAACATTTTGCACCCTTCTTCGTAAGTGAAAATTCAGGGCAACCCTTACAACACATGTTGTAACACACTCACAGTAAGATATTCCTTTGTTCTCCAACAGTGAAGACTCAAAGACCAGTCCGATGCACTATTCTTCATTTATAAAAAAAAGTATACAGATTTGGGCATCTCAGAATCATTCCTGAAGCAAAAGATTTGTGTTTAGCAATATGATCGCTATTAGCCCGAGCTGCAAAATCAGCACTGCTGGATTATTTCTGTCTGTTGACAACACAGATGAATGGCAAGGCACCAGCTCTTCCATTGGTCAGGCTTCATATAAGTCCCACTAAATGGCACATCTGATATCCAGGGGTCTTGTTGTAGAAAAAGAGCTGCCGGAGCTCATTAGCATAACTCATTAGCATAACTTATTTGCATATGCCACGCCCCCTGACATCACCGGAAGTGACAGAAGGCCACACCCCCTGACATCACCGGAAGTGTGTCAGAAGGCCCGGCTACTTACCCTCCTGCTTCATCCTCATTCCCAAACGGAATGAGGATCGAAGCAGAGGGCGGGGTAAAGAAGGGGGCGGGGCTTCACCACATGACCGCCCCGCCCCCTAGAGGTTCTCTTCCGGAGCTCCGTACCTGAGAGCTCCCCCCCGACTAGAGCCCTGCTGATATCTAATGCTATAATCTAGAAACTACACATGAAAAGCTAATTGAAGCATCTTGGAGATTAGTAGAGCATATAGAAAGCAAGCCTACTTTATTCACTTTTACAGCTATGCATGATTTTTTTAAAACAGAAGACAACTGCAGAGACTGAAAAATTCTGTCCTGCACAATCCAGACTTCTGGAGTACTACAGCCTGTGCTTGGGTGAAGCTGAGAAGAGCAGGTTGTGCAATATACAAGACTGGCTTCTTGTATTAGGCTTGGGCTTTCCCATAGGAAAAAGCACATACTTCCCCCCCAGGAACTTCCAAGTACTCCTACATTTGTGCTACATGATCCAGTTGGGCTTGTAGTAACTTTCTGATGGCTGAAGACGCCCTTCATGTATCATAACATGAACATTGCAAAACAACTCCTGTAGGAGCTCCGGATTAGTATGTTAATTCATCATTCTTTGATTTCAGTCCTAAAATTCATGTTTTGCATGGAATACATAGAATAAGAATACAAATGTAAAATATAAGCTCAAGAATGCCAGATTTTTAAGAATTCTAAGTGGTTAAAGAATTATTGGTTTGAAAATTCATTAGCACGCCTGTTTATCCAGATAGCTGTAGGGGAAGTTCTGCAATTATAGCTGTTGCTGAGTCATGAAAATACCAGCAAAGAATGGAAGGTGTGGTTGTAAGTAATCGCCTTATTCTCCTTCCAGTTTTCATCCCACACCTTGAATAATTTTTTCATGAGTAATCTATCTAACTAGTCCTGTAACAGTGGACATTTTTCATTTCTCTGAATTCATCAGCTAAAGCAATTTTGCAAGTGCTGTGTTTGTTCTTGGGGGGCTGAAAAATAGTGCTTTTGGTAGAGGGGATAGTGGTGGTGTACTAATTAAGAACTATTATCCACTGTCCAGGAATTGCTTCATGTACACCCTTCAACTGATGTAAAATGAGATCCTTTATTTTAAAACAGGAACTTTCTGAGCCAGTCATAGCCCTTTTTGAAAAGGAAAACTTCAAGGGGAAGAAAATAGAATTTACTACTGAAATTGTAAACCTCAAGTTTCTTGGCTACAATCCTCATATAGCTTCAGTACATGTTCTTGGTGGCGTGTAAGTTAACTTTTGAACATCAGGATTTGTTTTTGTAGACTTTAAGTAACCATTAAGTGATATTTACTAAGTTACTATCAGTTTGCATAAGGGGAACTGAGCCTGAAAAATAGTGACATTAGAGGCCATGGAGTGAGACTTGAGATTTAAGGAGAATTTATAAGGCTGTTAGAAATGAGAGTCTTTTTTCATTACTGGGGCTAATAGCTTTGGTATGGGGTGGGGAGCCTGAGTTTACTGAAGGTGATAGTCTTGTATTCAGCTTAATTGGCTTATTTGTTCTTCCTGCTTATAGCCTTGTTGTCAGTGGAGATTGTTGGTTTTGCCATCCCTGGCAATCTGTCTGAATACAGGTTAAATCTACAATGCATGCAGTTTAGTTTTCATCTGAACTATAGTTCTGAAGATTTTAAATGTTTAAAATTGTTCACTGTCTTAATAGCTAAAGTCAGTCTGAACTGCGGTTTGTCATTGTCCTACCTTGTGGACAGTAATTGTAAGTGTACAGTACTAAACTGTGTTTTTTAAAAACAGTTTTTCAGAAAACCAATTTGAAGTCTCCAAAATCTGTTCTGGTACTTTGGTGCTTAAGCATCATATAAAGCTCTACCCACTCCTGAAATATGTTTATTTGTACAAACTATAAGGCAGTGTGCAGGGTCAGTTCTTAACTGTAATTTAGATATTTAGCCAAGGCTTAATCATGGTCAAGGAATATATATGCACTGTGTTTTTATTTGAAGAGCTTGGGGGCATTAATGCTGTGAATGAATATATTAGACAATTAGTATAACCCTTCACAGGGCTAAGAAGCTGAGGGCAGGCTCAGTTCTCACCTTTTCCTATGGCACTACTATACTATTGCAAGCCCTTTTAAAGTATTACAATGGCCTTATTGTGCCAAAAGTACACTAGTGTTCAGTATGATCTTTCTATAGGTCTTCCAACCTAGATGTTCATACTCAGAAGCACTTATCTATGATTTATGTAATAACATACTTAAGATTGCAGCCTTATTGAATATATAACTTCTATGTATTGGTATTGCTGCAAACATTTTTAAAAATGATTTTGATTGCCTTACCTCATATCCATTATTCTATAGAAATAATATATACATATATGTTTTACTATCAGGTGGATTACTTATGAACATAATAATTACAGTGGTCGGCAAATTTTATTAAAACCTCAAAAAATACCAAACTGGCATGCATTAAGTGGCTACCACAAAATAGGTTCGCTGCGACCTTTACTACAGGTAAGAACTATAGCCCACTCAGAAATGGGAAAACATGAGTATATGTTCCATAACTGTCCTGATCAGCTTGCTTTATATTTATTTTTTGTTCTGGTATTTGATGAGAGTATAGTTTTTATGAAATCGCATAGTACAAACACCAATCTCCTTGCAAAAAGAAAATTAGATCTATAAGGCTTGGTTACCTGCATTGTACCTATTAGAGCCAATTAATAATTCTGCCTCTTCAAGATGTGTGTGTGTGTGTGTATTTGAGCTGAATTTACATTGCTTCCTAAATGGCATAATTAAATTGCACAGTTTAGAAGCACCTGTATTCTAATATTTATGGCACATAGGTGATCTTGTGATGCAGGTTGAATGGAGGTAAAACAAGCAGGGGCATCTTTTCATTTCTCATTTGTAACTCTTTGTAGCTTTGTTTTTCTCCTTTATAAATTTCAGACATTTTTACCAATAAAGTATCTTAAATAGCAACAGCTGTTTACTTATCTACCTCCACCAGACAAGTTAATCAGTTTTTAACACACTTTTGTCTGAATTTACCTACATCTTTGGTATGAAGGGTTGCTTCATCTCTTACCTACCAGTCTTCATACATGGCATCACCTACTCATAGGAAAACACGTTTGCCATGTTTAGACCATCATAAACAATTACATGATGATGTACACTCTTTTCCTGCATAGAAATGTCATGCAAGTGACTGAGTTTAAGGTGCATGTAAACAATGGTAGAGTGCTGATGCTTGAAAATATTACACTGTAGTTCTTCTAAAGCACAATACGGCACAATGCTTGCAGATTTTATGATGCATGAGTTCTGGTTTTTTCACAGAAACGAGTATACTTCAAACTTTGCAACAAAGAAACAAGACAGTTCATATCAACTGATGGAAATGTAGATGACTTGAACCTTTTGAGAATGCAGGTTGCAGAAGATAATAAATCTGATGAGCAAGTCTGGGTTTACCAAGGAGGATATCTCAAATGCAGGGTAAACTTTTATATTAAACATTTTTTGCCTCATGTAAGGGATGCAGTTCCCCACATAAGAAAAGCACAAACTCAAGCATAAGCCCTGCTTAACACAAAAGTCACTTCAAAGTTGTACTGTTAATGTAACCAATTTTTGCTTCCCATTACCATGGTTAAATCCATTTATTCTGTCAGGCTGGAATGTCAGCTTTAACTGTTGAAATAGATTGACCAAGGATTTTTCATTTTACAATATTCTACCTTTATAATAGGAGCTGCGGTGGCTCAAGTGGTTAAGACGCTGAACTGCAGGCTGTGGAAGGTCAGTAGTTCAGCGGTTCAAGACCCGGGTGCCGCAAGACAGGGTGAGCTCCTGTCTCTAGTTCCAGCTCCTGCCAACCTAGCAGTTCGAAAGCAAGAAATTGCAAGTAGATAAATAGGGACCACTTCGGTGGGAAGGTAACAGCGTTCCGGTCGCCTTGGTGTTTAGTCATGCCGGCCACATGACCACGAAAACATCTTTGGACAGTGCTGGCTCTTCGGCTTTGAAACGGAGATGAGCACCGCAACCCTAGAGTCGGATTCGACTGGCTTTCGAGCAAGGGAACCTTTACCTTTACCTTTATAATGATTGAAAATTATTTTAGTTATAAATTCAAGATGGTTTAATCCATCTGTCTAAAATCTAAGCACAGAGAATGCATCTGGAGCATGATGCAAGCTAGACTTCCAGAAAGTTTCAAAAGAAAATCTTTAGAATGGCAGAGACGCAATATGGTCGTTTGCCTTAAACAATATGGTCGTTTGCCTTAAACCACATGGATTTCTTTCATCATTTCGGCATCTCTAGTTGTGGGGGGGTTTAGTTGTTGTGTTGTTTCCACACAACACCCTCCATTCCTGCATAAATCATGGACAGCCCATTTCCCCCCACTTTTTGAAACCTTTTTTTAAAAAACCAATTTCCTGGCTTAGCATTGTTGAGACAATCTTTTTCATGTATCTAGAAGGGAATGTACCTTATGCTTGAATGAAAGGGATCACCCTTTTCCTTTGCATTTTCAGTTTACTGTCTTGATGTTGTTGCTAACACTAACAAAATAGAAAAAAAAAATTAATTGGGAAGGGTCAGGACAATGTTGTAGCAGCATGCCCATGTTAACATTACAAAACCACACTCTCAAGTTGGACATGCACTGCAATTCTGTCTGTAGGCATCTCTAATATGCTTCGTGTCAGTCCTTCATGCATATTTCACCACATATTGTAGTGTTATAATTTTGGAGGAACAGATATCATAGAACAGCTCAGTTACACAATAACATGACACATTATCAATGTTTTCCTTTAATATAGGGGAAATTTCCACTCGTAACTGCAGGGAACAGGGACATGATAAGATCCATATAAATTTATATAAAAGGTTTTGATTTTTAAACAATTTATTTTGCCACCCACTCCCTCAGATAGAGAACTCATGCAGTTCCATGATTATTCTCTTTTTTAAAAGTATATTCTAAAATCAGTTTTTAGATTATTTTAATGTGTAAAGTGTGGCTATACGTGGTATTTAGACTTTAAAAAAGCTGACAAACTACTTCTTCCTTTCTTTTTAAATGTGAAACAGACCAGTGCTTAAGTCTATACGAGTTCTTAAACTATTTCTGTTTTGTTAAACAATATGGTCGTTTTTGCTCTAATCATTTGCATAATCATTTATCTCAATTAGTCCAGTTTATATTCAGTGAAAATAAAAACAGCTAAGTTTCCTAACAGATTTTAAAGGACCACTATTGAACAATAAATTTTCCCATTTGTTAATAGATCACACTAATCTCCATAGTTGTATCTTGAAGCTATGCTCAAGCCTCCATTTCCTACATGGCATTGGAATCGTATTTACTGTATCTTTTACAGTAAAATGTTGCAATTTTTCAATCAATTTAGATATCTATTTCCTAACTTAAGGCTTGCTACACTAGTATCTGCAAGAGTAGCCTAGCAGGCCAGTCCTAAACACTTCCCTTACACAGGTAAATCCTATTGAGTTACATTCTTCTCTGATCAAAGTGTTTGGGTTTCCTTTTGAGCTCTAACATCAAATGAAGATAATACAACATGAAGTTTACTTTTAAAAAGTTGTATAACATAATTAACAGCATTCTGCCAAAGGGAGACATTTTTCAACTTCACCAGCCGCTCTCTGCTGGAGAGGAATATTTTCTGCCTTTCAGTAAGCCAAGAGCATGTTTGGACATGGACAGATCCAAAGCTCTTAACTTACAACAGGCTGCAAAAAGTGGAGGTGTTGATTTTAATGCCCCAACTCAAAAATATAATTAAAACTATTGAAAAGCTCACATACGGCAACATTCACATGGTGTCACCACATGGTTTTTGTTCTTTTAAACAAAGGCAGGTGCATTCTTGCAACTCAGGACAAAGCACTGTTCAGTAGCAGAGATAGTTCTTTTTGCTTGAAGAAGGCCCTGAGTCGAATCCCTAGTATCTCTTGTTAAAAGAATCTCAAACAAGTAGGGCTGAAAAAACCCTGCACATGAGATGCCAATGGAGCACTGCTAGTCAAAGCAGACTGTATTGGGTTAGATGGGCTTAACCTTTTGACTATATGAAGGCCCCTGCCACACGGCAGGGGAAAAGCCGCCAAAAAGCGTGGCTTTTAAAAGCCACGCCAAAGTTGAAACGGCGCAGCGGGATCCCACGGATCCCCTGGCCGCGCCGCCTTTTCTCCCCGGCACGATCAGATGCCGGGGAGAAAACACGGCCCTGACGGGGAGCCTGCCGAACTGCGCATGTCCGAGCATGCGCAGTTTGGCTAGGCGCCAGGGATGCGCCGGTGCAAGGACGTGCCGGCGATCAAACGGCCCGGCTTGCCGCGCCGCTTCCCGATGAACCACCAAGGTAGGTGGTTGCAAGTTGGGGCGGATTTTCGCAGGGAAGGGCCAGTTCGGGGACGGAAGCACAAAGCTTCCCAGATGTTGTGGTGTGATCGCGCCGGTTTTCTCCGCCCCCGAACTGTCCCGCTCCCGGCCCAAATCGCCAACAGGACCGAAGTCTGGCAAGATAACCTGTACATCCCGTTATGTGGTGGAATACTGTAAAGAAACTTCAGTACTGAAACCACATTGAATAATGAAACACCGTAATTAAATGATGCTCCTGGAGCTGCAACAAGTATTTTGAACCTGGAGGAATACTACTGGAGTCCCTTACCTTGAAAATCAGTTGGTATAGTAAAACTACTGAGAGAAAAATATCGATAATCTTGTCCATGCATAGGCATTAATAACTAGCACAGCAGTAAGAGGAAGCCTCTTTTGACTGACATTTGGTTTAATTACACAGATGGCAGAGGACTTCTGCTTGACAATCGTAGGAAGTCTGATCACTCCTGGTGCAAAACTGGGCCTAGCACTTCAACAGAATGAGGAAAAGCAACAGTGGAATATTAATCCAGATGGAAGAATCTACAGCAAGATAAAACCAAATTTAGTGCTAGACATTAAAGGTAAGAACTTCTTGGCAGGAATATATTAACATCTGTGATGCTTACTAAGAAAGATCTTCCATAGGACATAGTAGGATGTAAGACCAGGTGGCCACTCAGCTGCAGTTGTAATTTTCTGCAGTGCAGACAGGCATACCTATCTGCAACACATATGGAAGGGGTCTGTGTGTAAGACACTCTCCAGATTTCATGCACTGTAGGTATATGTCATTTTTGAGTGGAAAAAGGGCAATAAGAAATACTTACCACTTTGTATATGTTTTCTGAGTGCAGTAGACCAGTGTTAAGTAGACCAGTGATATTCCCATATCATAAATGGGATGCTGCTCACACAACAATTATTGGTTTTATCATCATTAACAAAGTAGTAAATCACAATTATTACCAAAAATTTGCAGTGAACTCTATATATTACCTGTATTATTCATCAGTTATTATCATGTCTAAAACTTATTCAGAAAACAATTCATTCTAATATCAGGAGGAAATACCTTTATTTTAAGGGTAAAAATACTAAAAAAAGCATTAATCAGGATCTTGATGCACGTGAGCTTGTGATTCATAACATATGCAATTATGCCCTCTTGAGGATAGAGTTAATTAATGCAATCCTAAACAGAGTTAACGTCTATTGAAGCAGTTATGTCCATTGAAGATAATGAGCTTAGAAGGATGTAACTCTGTTTAGGATTACACTATCAATTAATGTTTATGGTACTGATACCTATAACACAAAATATAAAAATTTCATTCCATGCACTGAAACACTATTGAAATTTACTGAAGTGTGAACACTTAAAAAATCAGGAACAATCTAGCTAAAGTTAGTAATGACAAGGGGGGACCCGCGATACTCGCGGGGGGGAGGGCAGTCTCTCTCTTTCCCCCGTTCTCTCTCTTCCCCCCATCTCTCTCTCTCTCTCTGTCTCTCTCTCCCCCTTCTCTCTTCCCCCCCAGTGTCTCCCCCCTTCTCTCTCTTCCCCCCCAGTTTATCTCTCTCTCCCCCCCCTCTCTTCCCCCTCAGTCTCTCTCTCTCTCCCCCCCGGCTCTCTCTCCCCCCTCTCTCTTCGCCCCACAGTCTCTCTCTCCCCCCCTTCTTTCTCTTCGCCCCACAGTCTCTCTGCGAGGCTCCTTAGCAGCAGCGGCACTTTCGGGGAGATTTAAACATCCCCCTGAAATTTTTGGCTCCTTAGGCTCCCTCGCCACTCGCCCCCCCTCGCTGCTCGCCGCTTCCCTTTCAAGCAGCAGCGGCGGCAGCCTCAATTGCCAAGCGTTCCGTGCGCATGCGCATGGAACGGTCTTGCACTTTCGGGGGGATTTAAACATCCCCCCGAAATTTTTTTCAAGGTTTAGCATTTTTGTGCACACGTGGGGACTGGCCCACGTGTGCACAAACCTCCCCTCCCCCCCAAGTGCCCCCAGAGCGCTGATTTAGCGATCCGCACTCACGGGACCAACTTGGCTATTAGATATATAGATTAAAAGCAGTGACAGTAGGTGAGATGAATGTGATTTAGACTGTGAAAAACTGAGCTCAAGTAATTTTTATATAGCCCCGGGATTCCAATTATATCTGCAGAGTCTAAAACACGGTGACCCAATCCAATTTAAGTTTGTTGTAACTAAATTACAAAGAATCATGTTTATCTCAGTTACCAAGTCCCATTGCTTTTAATAATGACTAATGGAGTGCCTGACTGCAAAAAAATATGGCATTTTAAAAATGAGATATAGGAAAGTTCTGCACAATTGAAGGGTCGGAATCATACCCAAAACATTTCAGTATTTTCACATGTGTTAAGACAACTGATTTCTCATCTGTATGTGTCCCAAGTGGGCAAACTAACCATGCAGTCTTCTGCAGAGGTACTAATTGACTTCAATGGCAGTCAAAAAAGGGGTAAGGGGGAATACAGCCCAGGTGGTCCATTCCTTCCTAATAGCACAGTTGTGACTTTATACAGTGCTTGGGAGGACTTTGCTTTGTCCTTACTCCACAACCAATTTGTTAAGGTTTACGGCCCTTGGCTTGTCTATATTTGTTTGATAATTTGCACACTGTGTTTCCCCCTTGTTTTGTCTGTGTATATAATCCACAGATACAGAATGCAAGATTTATTAAAATATATACAAGCAGTGAGGCAGCAAGTTTTGGTGGCTAGGGAAGCATCAGAAACATATTAACATGGTTCTGTAACATAGGTCTGTTGTGTTAAATGTTTGATGCTCCCTTATTGCCCCATCAACTTGTTGCCTTACTGCTTATATAAAGTAATGCTTGAATGTTGAGGTGTGGATAGTCTGGACTTCAATACTGAAAATTATACATGAAATTATCATATTCCTCAGGATCCAAAATTAATTTTATTACACTATCTTAAATATGTGTTAACTTCTGCACAAATATGTATTGCGTTTTATTGGAAACATAGATACACCTACAATTTCTCATTGGCCATATAGAGTGTGAAAGACAGCATACTTGACTCAATTAAAATATTATAAATTGCCTTTACACAATAACTCTTTATTTGAACAACAGACTTTCTTCTTTTAAAATGTTCTGGAACTACTAACACAAGGAGGTATCTGACCTTATGTTTTCTTTGTACTGTTACAGAAAAATTGTATGTAATTGTTATTTCTAACATTTAACATAATCTTGTATCATAAATGCTACACTATAATTTTTAAAATTTCATTTTAGGGGGAACACACTATGATCAAAATCACCTAATTGTCAGCTCAGTTAGTGAAGACAAAGCAACACAATGCTGGGAACCGCTTGTTGTGTAAAAATAATTCTGCTTCAAAGGGAAGAATTAAGAATCAGACCCATCCAGAGCAATATACATGAAGAGTGGCAGAAGAGAAGACACTGGTGTATTCCTGTCACTGATTTTAAGGAGAAAAATATATAATTTAACATGCCACCTTCACCACTGCGAAGTGTTTTTGTGTACCTGGCTAGAAGTTTTAAAAAAAAAAAGCTCTAAAGAAGCACTCATTCCTTTTTCCAAGTAAAATTCTGTCAGCGCAATTATTTCAAAGCAGGATTAAATTATTAATCCGGAGTATATTTTAATGTGCAGTTTTAAATTATTTCTGAAGTTTGTTTTAATCTCCTAGTGCTGTATGCTCCCCAGTGTATATTCTACTTGCACAAAAAATGAACTGTTTACTATGTTGTCAAGGACTTTCACGGCCAGAATTCATTAGTTGCTGTATATTTTCTGGGTTGTGTGGCCATGGTCTTGGCATTGTAGAACCTGATGTTTTGCCAGTAACTGTAACTGACATCCTCAGAGGTATAACAGAGAAGGTGTCAAGGTGAGATCTTCTCACCTCTGAGGATGCCAGTCACAGTTACTGGCGAAACGTCAGGTTCTACAATGCCAAGACCACGGCCACACAACCCGGAAAATCTACAGCAACTAATGAACTGTTTACTCTTTAAAATTATCTAGATCATATTAGGTGATTATTTGTACAAAATTTCTACAGTACACTCAAATACATTTTAGTAAGGAAAATGTTTTAAAGCTTGTGATTGCAGTTTTACATCACAGGAAATACAAAACCCAGTGAATGTTTGCAAACAAACATATTGGGCTGCTAATTGAAGTTGTTAACCATGAATAATTTGTCCATTACACATCTGCCTGGCTGCCTTACTTTATACAAGTATTAAAGGGGGAAGGGAAAGTATTCCCCTCTTTAGAAAGGGGAAGTACATTTTAAAGTGTTCTTTCTGAATAAATGTGTAAAGAAAATTACCTGATTTTTTAAACTTACTTAGCAACTGTACCACTTGCTATATACTGTTCTATGTGTATAAACTTCTGTGCTTTATAATCTTTTCTACCTGCATTTGCAGATACGTCTGTACATCTGATTCTTCTCTGTTATATCAGTATTATCTACCTTTTTCACTTTTGTTGAGATCCCAGATCCTCCCTGCTTTATATGCACTCACATACTGAAGAAATTTCACTGCTATCCTGGACAGTGAATGTGCTGCGCTGATGCATTTGAAAAAGCATGAGGCATCCAATGCTTTGTGATGGATCTATGCTGAATCCCACAATCCAACTTCTTCCATGAACATCAGCTAATTGATGGTTATTAAACCAGAGATTAACACCCAATGACCCCTGATTATGTGCAGACCCTACTGGAGTAGAGGCATCTTTAGAGATAATCCCAACAATGAACCCCAGTGAAGTGGTAAAATAACTACTGAATCCTAGCTTGATCTTGGGTAGCAGACTCCAGTAAAAGCACACTGTAATGAAGAAGCAATTTCTCTTATGACAGATGCCATAAATCAAGGATCCGTGAGCACAGCATTTTTCAACAGAAAGCAGCAATGCAATATGTGTGTGTATATATAAAACAATTTAAGACTGTTAATGTGATATTGTCACAGCTATCATTTTTTCAGTGTGAAGATTAATATTTCTGCTACCACATTTCTGTATATTAGTTACAAAGCAGACCATTATTACAAACAGCTATTGGTACTCTGAGTGCTCAGTCAGGCTTTCTGAAAAATTATCTATTAGGATTTAATACTTCTTCTGCACTGATCTGTTGTACAAACTCCTGCATTTAATTACCGTATTCCAGACTACGTGAACTATAATCTGGTCATCTCTGTAACAATGTGCTGTTTCTTTACTTGATATAGAAAGTGTTTTCTGTTTCAAGAATTATTTCCTTAATACTAATTTTAAGGTATACTACACTTAAAAAATGTTTTGGTGCCCAAATCATTGTATAAACATGCCTATTTTACAAATAAAAATATTATTCAAAGGAAATCTTATTTTTCTGCGAGTAGGATGAGAATTCTGACAAAATATTTAAGAAGCAGAGGAACAGCAGACTAGCGATGCTATGCATGGTGCAACCATCCTCTCTACAGGCACCATGGGAACACAGCTCATGAAGTGCAGGAAAAAACCTTTTAGCTACCACCAAAAAGCCAGTTCCATTAGCACTTTTTCCCTAGCCTAATATAGAAACTTAATGGAATGACCACTGCTGAGTAGCATATACCAGTATTTACTTTCTCCTCTTTACTCAGTTGTTTCTGTGGCTATTTCAGTGCCCAGCAATTCACACACCGGCATTGTCATTAATGTCTACAGACGTTACCTGCCTGTTCATGGTTCGTTGTCCAGAACTTGGGCAGACTAGCCATTAAGGCCACTGAAAAAGCCCCAGTGAGCCACAGTACGGGGAGCTGCAACAGGCAGCCCTTGCCCTGTGCAGGGCTGCTGACACCGCAAGACAAACAGCCATTTCTCCAAGCCAGGTGGGGAAGAAGGCACAGAGCCAAACTCCTCACAGATTAGATGGGCTAGCATCTCCTTTGCCGCATGTGGCCCCTCTGAACTGTGTCAAAAACAGAGAATGAGGTATGTGACTGAGCTCCATGAAGCTTGGCTGGGCCAGCATCTCCTTCCCTGTATGCAGCCCAGTCAAGCCCTATGCCAAGTAGGGAAGAGGGTGCATGGCTGGGCCACACACAACAAAGAAGACACACTCTTTTCCCCTCCCTATCGCCTCTTGCTGACAGCAGCCATGATATTAAAAGACGCCTGCTCCTTGGGAGGAAAGTGATGCCGAACCTAAACAGCAAGATAAAAAGTAGAGATCACCCTGCCAACAAAAGTCCGCATGGTCAAAGCAATGATATTCCCAGTAGTCATGTATGGCTGCGAGAGTTGGACTATAAGGAAGGCCGAGCGCCGAAGAATAGATTCTTTTGAACTATGGTGCTGGAGAAGACTCTTGAGAGTCCCTTGGACTGCAAGAAGATCAAATCAGTCAATCCTAAAAGAAATCAACCCTGACTGTTCCCTGGAAGGCCAGATAATGAAACTGAAGCTCAAATACTTTGGCCACCAAATGAGAAGGGAGCACTCACTGGAGAAGACCCTGATGCTGGGAAAGATTGAAGGTCAAAGAAGACGGGGACGGCAAATGTTCTCCCCTCTGCTATTCTTGAGGGGAGATATAAGCAAATTCCTTATTCAATCAGGTTCTGTGGTTGTAACAGAAGTGAAATAGAAACTGTTGAGCACGTACTCTTACACTGTAAATTGTTAAATGACATTCGAGTGGAGTGTATAGAAGCCCCCCTTAGGATGGTAGCAGGCCAATCAGATAGAATCAAGGTACAATTTCTCCTTGCTTCACGAGATCTGGAGATCATTGAACTGACCGCTAAGTTTCTCCATTGTTTTATAAAACGGAAGAGTAACCCTGATCATATTAATGATTCTTAATTTATAAGTTTAAAAACTTAAGTTTAAAAGTTTGGAATGCCAGTTTATTTTATGATTCAGGCATCTTTTGTATGGTCAAATCTAACTTGTGACAACTTGAGTTAGGCCTGACATACCCACGACTATCTATTTTATAATTTCTCTTGGATTGTATTATTGGGAAATGTTTTAATATTCTATGCCAATAAAAGGTATTTGAATTTGAAGTGTTGTCTGGGACACCTACGTTCAAAGTCCCCACTCTGCTATGGAAGCTTGCTGGGTGGTGTTACGTCAGGGGCACATCCTCAGCCCCCAAGCTATTTTTTCCTCCTAAACCACCCCTTCCTGGACTCTTACACAAAACATTTGAAAATTAACAAAGATGATAGATCAACTACATACGACTGCAGTCTGATAAGTCCCTCTAGCTCTTAAATTGTTATACAGGTACAGACTACATAAATCTCTCTTGTGTATTCAGACTCAAGAACTTTTCCATGTTTCATCTACAGCAAAATTATTATAAATCCTTCCCCGTCAGACACTCTTATTGCAGTGGCTTAACCCACTGAACACTGAACATTTTGCAACATACCAGAGTTTCAAATAGGAAAGAACTTTTTCAATTCCCAAGTATGAGCTAAAGAAATTTCATATGGATCAGAACAGAGTTTACATTATTTTTTATTAGTTACATTAATCACTGTTTTTCCACGTGCATGTCCTTCTTCCACTTTCAGGAAAGCCTTGGGAACATCAGCAAATGAGAAGACTTGATCAATAACTGGGTGGATCTGTAGGGGAAAAAACAATGTTATCCTGTCTGCTACACAGCACAGCTCATCACAACAGCACAAGCTACACAGCTCATAAACACTAAACATTTTCAGTGCCTTGGCAACTGAACTGCGTCTCAGAAGGGCTATAATTCTCAGTGTTCATGAGTCTGACCTGTGAATGCCAACTCCAGGGCCATTTTAGCACCTGGAAAGGCCACAGGTAGTAGAAAATGAGAGCATCTGGTCCCACCATGCTAGGTGTCAACATCCATAAGTCTGTCCCATAGATACTATAGTGTCTAGCCTGGCACACAATGTAACTGAAGCAAGCTGCAAGTTGTCAGACATCATGGCTTACTTAACTGGAAAGTACAAAAGACCAGACAGATTCTGCCCAAATCAAACACTTGTTTTTCAAATAAATCGAGAGAACCTGTGACTTTTGTTTTGCTGCTGATCTTCGATGTGGTCTCTGTGCTTCACACCCATGGGATCTAGTGCGCACATGCTGGATCGATCAGCATTGTAGCAAGCTCTTAACAGATTTTCATGCCCAGACCTCGGACATGCGCAGGAACCCTACCACGCATGCCCAGAGGGGTGGGCACGGACATCCCGCCAGTTCCTTTCTTACCACCGCGTTGGAAAGACCTTTTCTTCCGCGTTGGAAAGACCTTTTCTTCGTTGGTCCGATCGGTTCTCTTTTTTGGCTATTTGCCTCACGACTCTTCGGATTTTTCCTCAGCTTTCTTCTTTTTTCTTAGCCTTTCTTCGTTTGTTCTTTAAAAACTCCAAAAAAAAGGTTGTTTTTCGTTGAGGGGGAAGTTGCCAGTTTACCTCAGTCTGGCCTTCGGCCTCCCCCCCCCAAAAAAACCCCCTTCTTTCTTCTCCGTTTTTTATTTTTTATGGAGAAGAAGTGGGGCTTTTTCAACCACTGCAAGGGTTGCGCAGTAAACTTGCTCCACCTGGCCGCCACACCCTCTATATTTTTTGTTTGGGGGAATCTCACCGACCTGAGCCTTGTCGGCACTGTGCTAGGTTTTCGAACCAGACAAGAAAAAAACGAGCTGCGCGCCTTAAAGCAGCGCTACTTGAGTCGGCGTTACATCCTCCCTCAGTGATGGAGTCCGAGAGACCGTCGACGGCTCAGGCATTGAGGCCAACCGACGTCGAAGCCACCGGCATCAAAGGCACAATCCTCCGCTTCCACTCCAGTGAAGAAGTGGGCCGAGTAAGGAGCATAAGTCCACAAAAAAGGGCTCCTCTAAGTCCTTAAAGGCGGCAAAGAAGGGGAAGGTAGCAGTAGGTAGGGAAGGTAGGAACTGGGTGATGCCCCTAAAGTGCCTCCCGCTCCAACTGCGGTATTGGCATCGGAGGCCCATGCCACTCCGCCAATACCGACCATTCAACTCTTGGACTCTCCTATACAACTGGAGTGTCCTTACTCCGATATCGAGATGGTGGATCTCCTTAGTCGTCCCATGGATGCAGAGCCTTCTCCCTCTCCTTCCCCATCATCGACATCGACGGTGTCAGAGGCTCCCGACATCGATTCACGTCAGAATTGACATGCCTCTAACAGTACGCAGCATCATCCTCCATGTCTGCTTCTTGACCCTGTCGATATTGATGACCGAGTTTGTAGAGACCGCTCTCAAAGGCAGGCTAATGCTTTGTCTCCGAGACGTACCCAATCCAGAAGTCGATCCCCCCGAGTCTTTCTACCCCCACCACCACCTCTGTCTTGGGATCAATGCCAACTGAGGTATCTCGGGGTTATCCACCATCCGTGTCATGGTTGACTCTGGCGGGCTATTCCAACTGGGATCTTTACTCGACCCACTCTGCCCACAGATCAAGGTCGCCCTACAAATCTAGACCTTCAGCATCTCTGTCTCGTCCTCCGGCCGAGGATCCTTCCCACCATAATCCGGAACTCAATCATCCTCCCAACCCTCAGATCGTACCACCAAAAATTTTAACCAGTCAAACGGAAGTCACTCCAGTCCAAATGCCAGATCAGGACTCTTCTGATTCTGCAGAAGAGGATTCTGATACGGAGGCCTCAGAGGCTCACACCTCCCCTGACCACAAGTCCCCTAACCAAGCTGTCGCAGATGATCTACCTATATCCCCATCCGACAATCTCACTTCCTATGCAGACCTCGTCAAAAGAATGGCCCACAGGTTACAGATGCCATTTTCGATATCGTGCAACTCGATACCTCCACTATCATAGCACTACCCATGTCCACGGTCCTTTTACAAGCTGCAAAAGCACCATGGGAGAAGCCCTCATCAGCCCCAGTGTCAACAAGACGCCTGGACCACATGTATAGAGTCCAGGAGACCGGAGCCGAATTTTTATTCTCCCACCCTCAGCCAAACTCGATGGTTGTAACCAGTGTTCCCTCTAAGCTGAGTTAGAGTGAGCTAGCTCACAGTTTTTTTAGCCTCCAGCTCACACTTATTTGTCTCAGCTCTAGAGCAAACTAATTTATGCAGTAGCCAAATTGCTTGCTCACAAGTTTAATGCCAGTAGCTCACAAAGTAGAATTTTTGCTCACAAGACTTCACAGCTTAGAGGGAACATTGGTTGTATTGTTTGTAACATCCTCGTCCAAGTCCAAATGAACACACTCTGCACCTTCTGACAGGGAAAATAGAAAATTAGACACGTTTGGGAGACGCTTCTACTCCACGGGAGCGTTGGGAGTAAAAACCACAAATTACTTAGCCTGCATGACATACTCCAAGATATGGATAAGAGCATAAAGGCTTCTCGCGCTCTAGGAGTTTCATCCTCCACGATGCAACAATATTGCCCTCGCACTTGGTCTAGGCCCCGGCAAAAGCGCACTCCGAATCGTCAGTCTCCTGTCTTCAGGAGGCCAAAAACCCACCTTTCAAAAACCCAGGTTTGGATCCGGACAACAATCTTCCCACACTAAGCAGGCAAAGTCCTCCAAGCAGGGCTTTTGACTTCCTTCCCACCGAGTCAGCTCAAACCCATCTGTCTCCTTTTCTTCACACCTGACGTCGTATTACCACGGACGAGTGGGTGCTGTCCATCTTGACCTGAGGCTACCATATCCAATTCCACCAGAACCCCATTACTCCTGTCTTCCTCTCCACGCCCCCTTCCCCACCTCTCCTGTCCGTCCTTCTGCACAAGGGAGCCATCGAGCAGGTGCCACCTCATCTGCATGGGACGGGCTTCTATTCCCACTATTTCACAGTTCCAAAGCGAGATGGAGGCGTTCGACCAATATTAGATCTAAGGGCACTGAACTGCTTTGTGACCTACCACCTCTTCTGCATGGTGTCCTTGCAGCAAATTATGCCACTTCTCCAGAAGAGCATCTGGATGGCCACCCTCGACCTCCAAGACGCGTACTTCCACGTCACCATCCACCCCTCCCACCGCCAATACCTACGCTTCACAATTGGTCAACAACATTACCAATATGCAGCCCTGCCATTTGGCCTTTCAAGCGTCCCAAGAATCTTCGCAAAGACTATGATTGTGGTTGCTGCCTTCCTCCATCTCAGGGGTATTTCCATCTACCCGTACATCGACGATTGGCTCTTGGTAGCATCCTCCAAGAACGCCCTGGTCTCAAACATCAACGAGACACTGGCACTCCTGGAAAACCTGGGCCTACAAGTCAATCAGGAAAAGTCTCAACTTCAACCGGTTCAGTACATCGGTGCCCTACTAGATTCCAACAATTGCATGGCTCACCTGCCACAAGACAGTCCGACAGTCCGGCAGACATCATTTACCTAGCCAATGTCATCCATATCCAGCCTTCAGTCACGGCTTTCTAAATTCAGAAGCTACTTTGCCTTATGGCCGCAACTACGTCAGTCCTGGTCTTTGCCAGATTAAAAATGTGTCGCCTATAAGTGTGGTTTATCCGCAAGTACGACCCAACGGAAAACGCACATACCACTGTCCTAACCCCTCCTCCCAACATACGAAACTCTCTACTTTGGTGGACTGTCCCTTCAAATCTCTTCCAGGGAGCACCCTTCCATCATCCATCACCCCAAATCACCCTAACCACGGACACCTCCCTGTCAGGCTGGGGTGCCCACATGATGGGTTTTTGTGTCGGAGGCAAGTGGAACACTCATGAACAAAAACGGCACATAAACTTCCTGGAACTGCTTGCAATACAGTTCGCTGTCACGAGTTTCCTACCTCTGATCAAGGGGAAATGTGTTACGGTCCTCACGGAAAACACCACTGCACTCAGTTATGTCAACAAGCAAGGAGGCACAGTCTCCCTACGCCTTTGCAACCTTGCCATCCAGTTATGGGACCTTTGCATTGCCCACGACGTCTTCTTGGTAGCCAGACACATCCCAGGTCACATGAATGTGCAGGCAGACCATCTGAGTCGAGCAGCTGAGTCTGAGTCTGTTCTGCAGCCGAGGCGGCAGGGACCCACAGTCGATAGGGGACGGTCTCCTCTATCCGTGGTCCAGGGAACTTCTCTACCTCTTCCCTCCACTACCCCTGCTTCTGAGAGTGGTCCGCAAAATCATCAGCAATGGAGCGAACTGCATCTTGATAACCCCATGGTGGCCGAGGCAGCCATGGTTCTCGACCATCCTCGATCTGTCAGCAGGGGTCTACCACCAATTTCCTCCAGCACAGGACCTCCTCTTCTTGTCCGACTCCCCGCTCCTGTACCACGACTTGCCATGGATGAAGTTGACAGCCCGGAGAATAGCGTCAACAGCTTTTCCACCCACGTAGCAAATGTTTTGCTGAACACCAGAAAACCCACTACGCGAAAGTCGTACCATTACAAATGGCAAAAATTCTGTTCCTCCTTGGGTGACGATGCCCCTCGAACCACGTCCGTAGGCCTCGAGAAAGTTTTCCAATTCCTCCTTTCTCTCGCTGACTCGGGACTTTCTCACTCCTCGTTAAAGAGTCTATTTGGCCGCACTTTCGGCCCACCATGTTCAAGTTGAGGGATGCACACTGTTTTTGCATCCGCTTTCAAAACGTTTTTTGAAGGGACTATTGCACCTCTACCCTCCCATCAAAACTCCTGTCGTCCCCTGGGACCTTCCTCTAGTTCTTCATCAGCTCACAAGGAAACCTTTTTATCCGCTCGCAACTTGCTATCTAAAATTCCTGTCGTGGAAGACGGCCTTTCTGGTTGCTGTCACCTCGGCGAGGCGAGTTGGAGAACTACTAGCCTTCAGGCATGACACGCCTTACTTGTCCTTTTTGCCAGATGGTGTCCGCCTTGTACCTGACATCTTGTTCCTGCCAAAGGTAGTGTCAGAATTCCACCTACTGGCAGAGGTCTTCCTCCCGGATTTCTTCCCGGCTTCGACATCCCCAGAGGATAGACTGTTACACACGTTGGATGCAAAATGTGTGCTTCTGTTCTACCTGAACAGAACCCGTCCAACGAGACGTGACTCCCAACTGTTCGTCTCCTACGCACCAGCAAGACTGGGGACTCGAATCACGGCTCAGCACCTCTCAAAGTGGATTGTGGGTCTCATCCGCCTCTGCTACCTAATCGCCAAACAGCCATTGCCTGGCCCTATCAGGGCCCATTCAACACGAGCTGTTGCAGCCTCCACTGCCTTCCTCCAGGGAGTGCCCCTGACGGACATTTGCAGAGTCGCTACATGGGCTACACCTAACACCTTCATAAGGCACTACGCCCTAGACATCCAAAAGAACTCTAGTACCAACATGGGACGTTACATCTTATCTTCAGCTACGCAGTAAGGACCTGCCAGCACCCTCCTCCAGGTAGGCCACTGCTCGCTAATCTCCCATGGGTGTGAAGCACAGAGACCATGTCGAAGATAAACAGGTTGCTTACCTGTAACTGATGATCTTCAAGTGGTCATCTGTGCATTCACACCACCCGCCCTCCTTCCCCGCTGCTGTCAGCTTCTACATTTTTCATAGGGGTTGATTTGTGACGATTTGAAGGAACTGGCGGGATGTCCGCACCTACTCCTCTGGGCATATGCGGTGGGGTTCCTGCACATGCCTGAGGTCTGGGCGCGAAAATCCATTAAGAGCTTGCTACAATGCCAATCGATCCAGCGCGTGCGCACTAGATCCCATGGGTGTGAATGCACAGATGACCACTCGAAGATCATCAGTTACAGGTAAGCAACCTGTTTTTCTTTAGCATCAATTCAGATTGGTTGATTGCTTTATCAAAGGTCATAGCAACATAAAAAGTCCAACTGGGTGAACAAAATAAACTAAATTAAAGGCCAGTATGTACAAACTACATGTTTATCAAGAAACTTTAAATCTGAATTCTGAAAAAACATAGCAAATGTTGCCACTCTATAATAGCCCATTTTTCTGGAATAACAAGAAATCATTCTTTACAAAATCATGAAAAGTTCAGTGTAAAAGAGCTGGCCTCTATGTAAACTGAAATCCAAACAGCCATGGCTACCAATGAGTAACTTACAAAAATGGGGCAATCCTGGTTTTGCAGAAAAATCCAAATTCCTTTTTTTTGGCCCCCCAGAGGAGATTTTTTATTACTTTTTTAATTGGACTACAAACTACAAAGAAATAAGGGAAGGGAACTACAATTAAGGAGAAAGTAAAGATACCCACTACTAAAATCCCAAGAGAAGGAGATCATTAAAACAGCTTAAGTACAAAATTATTCCTTAAATCGCTGATATTTTTTGAACTTAGTCAGACATGCTAAAATATCTTTTAACACTTAAATTTAACTGTTAGAAAGACCAGAGCATCCCCCGCTGCCTCCTCTGGCCAGTGCCGGAGCGCTGCGGCACGGAGGAGGCCAGAAGAGCCCCCCCGCTGCCTCCTCCGGCCAGCGCAGGAGCGCTGTGGGCCGGAAGAGGCCAGAAGAGCCCCCCACCGCCGCCTCCGGCCAGCGCCGGAATGCTGAGGCGCAGAGGAGGCCAGGAGAGCCCGCCTCCGCCGCCTCCGCCCAGTGCCGGAGCTCTGAGGCCCAAAGAAGGCAAGAAGAGGCCTTCATCGCCTCTCAGGGTGAGGGATCTGCGGGGGGGGTGGCGGCAGCGGAGGCTTGAGTGGGGGGGTGGGAGAGCCTCCCCCATCTCTTTGACCTCTTTCTTTCCCTTCTTTTCTTTCT
>NW_015173732.1:51293-67990 GCF_001447785.1 Gekko japonicus
CTTTCCTTCATTCATTCCTTCTCTCTACTCTCTCTTTCCTTCCTTCTTTCCTCCTTCTGCTGCCCAACTCTAGTGAGAAGGGGTTTAAACTTTAAACCCCTTCTCGCTTTGCTTCCCCCCCCCCCAGGGGAGGCTTTTGAAGATGCCTTCCCCCTCCCTTTTGCTTTCCCTTCTGACATCACTTTTGATGATGTCAGGGAGTGTTGCATATGCTAAGGAGCTAGTATGCTAATAGCCTAGTAGCTCATTAGCATACTATACTGCAGCTCTTTTTCTACTAAAAGACCCTGTCGCCCTTACTGATGACCTCCGGAAGCGTCTGGATCAAGGCGGTGTGGCAGCTCTGCTGTTGTTAGATCTGCCGGCCACGTTTAACACAGTCGACCACCAGCTGCTGACCCGCTGCCTCGCCGACATGGGAATTCAGGGGCTCGCCCTTCAATGGCTTGCCTCTTTTCTCCAAGGCCGGGGACAGAGGGTGGTGCTCGGGGGACAGCAGTCCCGGAGGCACCCGCTTGAATGCGGTGTGCCTCAGGGGGCAGTGCTCTCCCCAATGTTCTTCAACATCTATATGCACCCCCTTGCCCAGATTGCCCGGAGGCATGGGCTTGGGTGTCATCAATATGCGGATGACACCCAGCTCTATCTGATGTTGGGCGGCCGGTCGAGCTCTGTCCCTGAAGATCTGCACCGGGCATTGCAGGCCGTGGCTGGTTGGCTCCGAGAAGGCTGAAGTTAAACCCGGCGAAGACAGAGGTCCTGGGGCTGAGTTGCGGTGGTCTGGGGTCGGGGATCCCTCTCCCGACCTTCGATGGGGGCCCTCTGGTGCCAGCGTCAGAAGTAGGAGTTTGGGAGTGCTCTTGGATCCCTCCTTAACTATTGGAGGCCCAGGTAGCAGCCACTGCCAAATCGGCCTTTTACCATCTTCGGCTGAGCTGGCAGTTGGTTCCCTTCCTCGACCATGATGACCAGGCTACAGTGATCCATGCGATGGTCACCTCGAGGCTAAACTACTGTAACGCTCTCTACATGGGGCTGCCGGTCGCAAATCCGGAGGCTGCAGCTAGTGCAGAATGCAGCAGCCAGGCTGTTGGTGGGCGCCCCAAGATGGGAGCACATCCAGCCTGTGCTGAAGGCGCTGCACTGGCTGCCTATAGCATACCGGATTCACTTCAAAGTGCTGGTGCTTACCTTTAAAGCCCTATATGGCCAGGGTCTGGCATACTTGAGGGACCGCCTTTCCCCACATATGCCCCAAAGAACACTTCAGTCAGGGACACAACATCGCCTGGCAATCCCAGGCCCCAGGGAGGCCAGGCTCGCCACAACTAGGGCCAGGTCCTTTTCAGTGGCGGCTCCTACCTGGTGGAATGAGCTCCCGGAGGAGATCAGGACCCTGCAGGATCTTTTGCAGTTCCTCAGGGCCTGCAAGACAGAGCTCTTCCACCAGGGTTTCGAGTAGGAGCCACCACTACCATTACCACCACCGGTATACCAAGGGACGGCCCTATGAAGACCAAGCTATGACCTCGCTGTGGATCGTTACCATCGGATGGGGACGAGTAACATCTATGGGTCCGTTAATCTCCTTATCACTATGTAATATTCTTGGGGTACTATCCTGTTAAAGTTAATAGATTTACTTGTGATGTGATATTTTATCCTGTTTTAATGCTGTTTTATGTGAAGGCACTTGTTGCCCTATTGTAGGCTGCCCTGAGCCCGCTTGCAGGGAGGGCGGGGTAGAAATGTAATGATAAATAAATAATTACTCAAAAGCTTGAAAACATCAAGCACAAAGTAAAAAGGAGCACAAGATAAACAGTATTCATGTTCCAGCACATCTACTCTTCCCTATCTTAATTTCCAGAGAGAAAGTGGTACAAGCATTGGGGGGGGGGGGGGGGGGATGCAGAGCAACAATGTCCATATGCATATCATTTAAATATGTCTAATTACAGAAGCATCGCCCAACAACAGGTGTGTGATTTGGGGTTGTTGTTAGATCCACACATTGTGATGGAAGCACAGATCCGCTCTGTGGCATTTAGCCACCACCAGTTGTAACTCTTCTTTGGGAAACTCATTCTGGCCACAACTGTTGATACTCTGATCCCATCCATGCTAGATTACTGTCATGTGCTTTATGTGTCTGCCTTCAAAACTGTTCAGAAGCTTCAGTTTGCACAGACTACAGCTGGAAGAGTATTTGCATAAGTCAAGTACAAGAAGCAAAGATTTCTTATCTCGTTTCTTATCTTGTCTGCTCTGACCACCAATTTGCTTCCAGGCCCATTTCAAAGTGCTAGTTATAGTCCATAGGTCCCTAAACGGCTTGTGGCTAGAACTTCTGAAGAACTGCTAGTTCCTTCAGAAACCTGCCAGTTACCTACCTTTGGTTCTCAGCTGCTACTCTGTATGTTCTCACTACTGGCAGTAAGGAGGTGAGCACCAGAGACAAAGGGGTGGACCCTAGCCCTATCCTGCCATTCCACTGAGCAAAGTTATAAGCTCCAGCCTAGCAAACCCTCCCCCTTCAACTTCAGTAGCTCTTCTGTCAGAAAAACAGCAACTCAAGTTGGAGGAAGGGCTCCTTAGATGGCTGGATCCACCCCACTGCCTTTTCAGTTATGGTGCCCCAATCACGGCACCTCTACTCCACAAAGATTTCCCTGATAGCAATCTTGTTGAGGTTTACATACTAGGTAAAAAGCACACACACACAGCTTTTTGTGCATTTCTGTCTTCTGTCATTCTATTCCAGTATACATTCTTGGTGGCCTTGAAGAAATGCTGCCATTTTAGTTTTATCCTGGTTTTATTTCATTGGTTTACCAGTTAAATGGATATTCTCTTGCTATTGGTGATTTGGATTTTTTTGGTTTTCTATTAATCTCATTTCTTATTGTAATTGTTTTTAACTAACTGTTAGAGGCTACCTGGGGAGTAGAAGCTAAGAGTGCAGAGAATGTTCTGAATAAATATGTTACTGGATGAGGAACAGTTTATGTCCCATTAGCCCTAATCATCATATTTTTATGCTACCCCCCATCCTTCTAAGGAGCTCAGAGTGGTACATGCTTATCTCCCTCCTTTACAACAATCATGTAAGTTAGGCTGAGAGATACTAAATTGCCCCACATTACACTATAAGCTTCTGGTTGAGCAGAGGCCAGTTCTGAAAGCCACAACTCTCCCAAAAATGTTTCTAGTCCTCCTTTTTATGAAGATAATTTTATAACATGAGACCAGTGTTCCCTCTAAGCTTGTCAGCAAGCTGCCAATGTATCTTTTCCGTGCATATGAGATGTGTCTACCCCCCCCGCCTTTCCCTAACTGGCTTGGACTCTTGTGCGCATGTCCCCCCTCACCCTCAAGCGCTTATCATCAACTACATTCCTTTCCATGTACGCTAGCATTGCTTTGAAGGAACCTTATCAGCCAAGGCTACAGGTGGTTCGCATTTGGAGGCTTTTTGCTTAGTCTATAATGAACAGTAGTGTGAGAATAGAAGAATTGTTTAATCAGCTATAACCATTGCTTTCTCAAGGTTTGAGCACGAGATGAGCCCTCAACGCGGGCGCGGGAACCATATCTATTGGCCCATGCTATTTTGAACTTGCTTTATTATACCTGTCTCAAGCCCTTCATGTTATTCTGAACATCTGTTCTAAGTATTTCATGGCTTCAATAAAATAAAACCTTCCTGCAAGAGTGTATTTCATTGTTTGCTGTGAGTCTGACATACTGTTCAGAATCACTCTTTCTCCATCATGAAGCCTCTATCAACCACAATATGAGCAGAAGTGAAGAGAAACCTGACCTGGAGAAATCTCCACATGGATCCGAGCCGGGAGACTCAGATCACGGGGAAGATCCCCAGGAGACCTCGGCGTCGGTGCCAGCCACCCTCCCGTTGTATACCCCGGCCACAGGGGCCATCCCGAAACGTGGCAAAGCATTCGTAATGCTGCATGGAGCCCCGTATCGCCCCGGACCTCAGGGGCACGACCGCCAGAGCTGGAGCCAATTTGACACGGCTACTACCAGAGAAACCTACTCCCATCTGGGAGCTGGTTTGCGGGAGAGCCTGTATGACACAGACTGGGGAGACTCGGGCTTGGAGGCCCTGGGAGTCGGCTTCGACGAGCCGTCGGCCCCGTCGTGGGTGACGGACAGAAAACGAAGCAAAGAGACCCAAAACCCCTGGAGGAGAGGGTGATGAGCAGAATCGAGACAACCGACCGCACCGTCCGACAACTCCAACAGACAGTAGAAAAAATGATGGCCACTTTTCCTGACATGGTCATGCGAACCTTCGAGGAGATGTGGGAGTGTTTGCACCAGCCGGAGGAAGCCGGGGACGACGGTCAGCGGGGCCCAGGCCAGCAACCACCAGATCGGGGCAAACAAGATCAACCCGTAGTACTGGATGGTCAGCTGCCGCGACCAGCACCCCGACAGAGGGAGGTCCCCGCCCCGGAGCCGAGACCCCTGGCGAACCCGCGCCCCAAAGACCTTATCAAAGCTACGTTCGACGGGAACCCCGATGAACTGGCGTACTTTGTGGTGAGAGTCAGGAAGTTCCTCGATCGCTCAGGGCACCTGTTCCCTGATTACAGCAGCCGGATCGATGTGGTTGCGGCTAGACTACGAGGAGCAGCGGCCACTTGGTATGTGAGTCTGCATAACCTGGGGGGGCCCGAACTCCGAGACATGTATGCGTTCATGTGGGCCCTCTGAACCCAGTTCGAAGATGTGAATGCGAGGCAGCGGGCGCGCACGTACTTGCGCACCTTAAAGCAAGGAAGGAAGACGGTCAGAGAGTATGCTGCCAAGTTCAAACTACATGCAGCCAAACTTCAAGACTGGCCGGAACACATTCTGGCCGAGATGTTCCGAGTGGGCTTGAATCTGGAAATCCGCGAGACGGCGCTGAGATCCGTGGACCCCGTTTCACTGCTAGCGTGGATCCAGGAAGCAGAGAGTGTGGAAAACCGCCTGCAAACCCTCCGCCTGGATCTAGTGGGAGGGAAGTGTCACCTAACCCTCCTCCGAAACCCAAGCCGCCACGCCAAGCGGACGCCACCCGAGAGCAACGGATGCGACAAGGATTGTGCCTGAAGTGTGGGGAAAGGGGCCACTTCGCGGCGGATTGTGGCCAGAAGATACTGCGGGAGAAACCGCGGTGCCCAAGAACTGACCATCGACCCCAGGGAAGAAAGCGACCGCAAAGCCCAAGTTCGCTAAAGCTCTCCAAGCGTCGCCAGAAGAGGATGAAAGAGACTCCAGTGAAGACGACCAGGAGCCGGCGGGAAACGAACAGGTCCTGTCGTAGAGGGCACGCAACGGCAGGACCCTCCATTGGAGGTGCCAAAAGTGGTGAGCGAACCCCCCTCCCTTTTCTTCATGACTGTGTCCCTAATGAACCAAACCCGGGGCACCCATGTGCGTGTAAAAGCGCTCAGTGACTCTGGGTGTGGGAGAGACTTGATTAGCCCGTCAGTAGTAGCGGGGTTGGAAGCCGGGGTGAAGCGGCTGAAGGAACCGCTGATCTTCATCCAAATAGATAAGTCCCCTATGAAAGACCTGTGCCTATACGAAACTATGCCCCTGCGAATGGGAACTGGAGGACACTGGGAACATTGCTCATTCGTTCTAACCCCAACGACACGGTTCTCACTAGTACTGGGGGGCCCCTGGTTACATAGCCACGACCCGTACATACTGTGGGAGGAGGGGAAAATTGACTTTGTTTCCTCAAAATGTGACAAACATAGATGGGACCCAGAATGGGGGGGTAGCGCCAGAGACAGGAGACCTCTATGCCCTACTCACCAGAGAGGAGATCCTATCCCTTCCCAAAGAATACAGAGACTTGGCAGCAGTCTTTGGAGAAGAAGAGGCTGACGAGCTACCCCCCCCATAGACACTCGGACTGCAGCATAGAACTAGTCCCTAGGGCCAAACTACCTAAAGGGAAGATTTATGCCATGGGACCGGCTGAGAAAGTGGAACTAAGGAAATTTATAGACAAAAACTTAGCCCGGGGTTTTATCCACCCCGCCTCCTCCCCCTTTGCCGCGCCTGTATTATTCCGGAAAAAGAAGGACGGGGGATTGAGACTGTGCACGGACTATAGGGGTCTGAATGCCATGTCAGCCACTAATGCATACCCGATGCCCCTAATTAAAGATTTACTTGCCGAGGCGGCAAGGGGGAAGATATTTTCCAAACTTGATCTCAGAGACGCTTATTTCCGGGTGCGCATCAAGGAAGGCGATGAAGCGAAAACCGCCTTCAACACTTCCTTGGGGCAATTCGAGTACCTCGTGATGCCGTTCGGCCTTCAAGGGGCCCCGGGGGTCTTCATGAATCTGATCAACGAGGTGTTGCATAAACATTTGTTTAAGGGGGTGCTTGTTTACTTGGATGACATTTTAATCTATTCCCCCGATCTACCCTCCCACGTGAAGTTGGTGAGAGAAGTTCTGAGTACGTTGCACAAGCACAAACTGTTTGCAAAACTCTCCAAGTGCGAATTCCATCAAACACACATTGACTTTTTGGGTTATCGCATCTCGGGGGCTGGTCTAGAGACGGACCCGGGGAAGGTACAGGATGTGTTGGGGTGGGAGGCCCCAAAAACGAGGTGGCAACTACAAAGTTTCCTCGGATTCGCCAATTCTTACAGAACATTCCTACTGAACTTTGCCCAGATTTGCCTTCCCCTGACGGACTTATTGAAAACTAAAGGGAAGGGGCCGGATGCCACGAAACCCAGTGCGCTCCTGGTATGGTCACCCGAATGCCATGAGGTGTTCATGCGATTAAAAGACTTATTCACTTCAGAGCCAGTATTAGCCCACCCCGATGAGAACAAAAAATTCATTGTACAAACAGATGCTTCAGACATTGCGATGGGGGGGGGGCAATACTCCAAGAAGGGGAGGATGGGTTGCTACACCCACTAGCGTATGTCTCAAAGAAATTTAACGACTCCGAAAGACATTGGTCCGTGTGGAAGGAGGCGGGGGCTATTAAACTGGCGTTCTCAACTTGGAGACATTAGCTGGAGGGGGCCAGGGGGCCGTTTGAAGTATGGACTGATCACAAAAACCTGGAAACCTTAAACCCCAGATGCCTTAATGCCAAGCAATTGTGGTGGGCTGATTTCTTTTCTAAATTCCAGTTCACACGTCACCATTTTCCGGGCTCAGCGAACTCGCTAGCTGATGGGTTGTCCCGCCTTCCCCAACATGCGAGTCAACGGGACGTCATCTTGGACTCAGTTTTTACTCCCGCCCAACTGGGGGGGGGCGGTCACCACACGTAGCCAAGCGGCCAAACTCCCAGCCTCTTCCCCGCCAAACCCCCTTGCCCCTCCCGCGTCTCTCTGGGTGGAGCGTTTCCTGGCGGGGCTGTCTGACGAGGAAAAATCCTGGCTTGGGGGGTTGGAAGATTGTCACAAGGGGGTAAACGGATGCTGGTACAAAGACTATAAGCTGTATGTGCCAGCAACTCTTCGAAGAGAAGTGATGCTCTCAGTTCATGGGTCGAAATTAGCGGGGCACTCTGGTTTTGTAAAGTCCTTGCAACTGTTACAACGGCAATTCTGGTGGCCGCACATGCGCAAAGATCTTTCAGCGTTTGTAAAAACTTGCCAAATCTGCGCAATGAACAAACCTCGGTGGGGGGGAGCCGCCGGGCCTGTTGCAACCTCTGCCCATGCCTACCCGACCCTGGGAGGTGATCTCCATTTTTTTTTATAACAGATCTGCCGCCTAGCAAGAATAAGACTTTTATTTGGGTAGTTGTTGATTTATTTTCTAAACAGGCACACTTAATCCCATTCTCGTCGGTACCGATGGCCAAAGCATTTCTCTCAAACATTGTACGCCTCCACATGCTGCCAACCAAGGTGGTCTCCGACAGAGGGACACAATTTGTTTCAAGATTTTGGAAGGAACTCATGAGTATTATGGGGGTGGAAAGAGGGCTGAGCAGCGCCTATCACCCGGAAACCGACGGGCAAACGGAAAGAGTTAACCAAACATTGGAACAATATCTCCGTTGCTTTACTAACTATCAACAAGACGATTGGTGTGATCTTTTGCCTCTAGCTGAATATTGTTATAACAACACGTGTCATACCTCCATTGGGATGTCTCCCTTTAAAGCCATTTATGGATATGACAGTCCCCCCCCATGCCTTTTTTGTAGGAGGAACAAGTTGTGGGAACTGGCGATGCTGGTTCCTGGTGTAAGACTCTGCAAGAGGCTTGGCCAGTGCTCTGTAAAACTTTGAATGCAGCCAAGGCTGCCTATAAGAAACAGGCCGATAGGGGTAGGGTGGAGGGTTGGGCTCTACGGCCTGGAGATTTGGTGTATGTGTCTACCAAGAACATTAAACTGTTGCGCCCCACCCTTCAAGGTGTGCAGGGTCATCAATGAGGTGGCTGCTGATGTTGAACTGCCTAAGAACTTGAGATCTTTACATTCTGTGTTTCATTTCAGCCTTCTGAAGAAAGACAATGGGTCTTGCCAGTGGCAAGAGGACCGCTCCCCTCCTTCTCCGATCTTGGAGGAGGGGGAATCCCATTTCGAGATTTCAAAGATCTTGGACTCTAAGCTGAAACGTGGCAAATTGTATTACTTGATTGAATGGAAAGACTTTGGGCCCCAGCACCTCGAATGAGTGGAAGTAGGGGATATTCAGGCCCCTAACATGCTCAGAAAATTTCATAGGGAGTTCCCGGGGAAACTGGGAGGTCTCCCGCCCTGACTGGGAGGTGGGTGGTGAATGGATTTTCGAGGGGGCAGTATGTCACCAAGCTACCAATATGTCTTTTCCGTGCATATGAGATGTGTCTACCCCCCCTGCCTTTCCCTAACTGTCTTGGACTCTTGTGCGCATGTCCCCCCTCACCCTCAAGTGCTCATCATCAACTACATTCCTTTCCATGTACGCTAGCGTTGCTTTGAAGGAACCTTATCAGCCAAGGCTACAGGTGGTTCGCATTTGGAGGCTTTTTGCTTAGTCTATAATGAACAGTAGTGTGAGAATAGAAGAATTGTTTAATCAGCTATAACCGTTGCTTTCTCAAGGTTTGAGCGTGAGATGAGCCCTCAAGGCGGGCGCTGGAACCATATCTATTGGCCCATGTTATTTTGAACTTGCTTTATTATACCTGTCTCAAGCCCTTCATGTTATTCTGAACAGAACATCTGTTCTAAGTACTTCGTGGCTTCAATAAAATAAAACCTTCCTGCAAGAGTGTATTTCATTGTTTGCTGTGAGTCTGACAAAGCTGAGTTAGTGTGAGCTAGCTTACAGTTTTTTAGCCTCCAGCTCACACATTTTTGTCTTAGCTCAGGAAGGATGGCTCCAGAGCAAACTAATTTATGCAGTAGCCAAATTATCCAGAGCAAACTAATTTATGCAGTAGCCAAATCACTCACTCACAACTTTAATGCCAGTAGCTCACAAAGTAGAATTTTTGCTCACAAGACTCCACAGCTTAGAGGGAGCACTGCATAAGACCACTGTCTAGAAGGCTGAATAATGGAAAGCTCTCTGGTTCCACAGCCAACAACTGAGTACACACGTATCAGAAAGGTTATACTTTATTGCAGAGCTATAGATGCAGTAACAAAGGCACTGTTAGGAATGGCGTCGCCCCTACAAGCATAATGGGATATAGGGTACTCGTATGCACCCCCCCTTCCTTAGGCCAATTGGCCACATTCCCACATGCGGGAGGAGGAGCCTCAGACTGTTAGAGCTGAAGCTGAGAACTGAAAGCACTTCCACAATTCCCCTGAATCCCAGACACTACACACCACCTGCACGGCCATAGATAAGCAAGCATTACAGAAGCCAAGAAGGAATGCAGCATACCAGTTACACAGACAAACAAATACCCCACCCCCACTCCTTATGGCAGCAAAGCTGACAAAAGCAAATAGAACCCTATTATTTACTATGTGGAGTGAAAAGATGCATACATTCTAAGTATGCAAGAAGTAACTTGAACATATACATATCAATGGTTATCAGTCATGAGAGCTATGCAGAATGATCTTCTGAGCCAGCATGCCACTGAATATCAGTTGCTGGAGTGGGGGCAAAGTAGAGGAAGGCTGTTGCCTTGATGTACTGTTTGTTGGCTTCCTAGATACATGGGACTGGCCACTGTGAACAACACAGACCTATTTTTCTTAGGCCTTGGAAACAGATGCCTTGGCATGCACTGAAAATGTGCTTTAAAAACTTCCACCCTACTTCAGAGCTGTCGGTTCCAGCTGAGGATATAACAGACAGGTGGCCAGACGTTCTCAAACTTTAAAGTTTATTGAGGATTAAGAATACTTCTGAGTCATTATCACCATAGTGCATGCAAGTCTTCAGTTGCCAAGCATTCATAGCATTAATGTATTTGTTCCCATCTCTTGGATTGCTTGATCTTCTAGACTCATGTGACCAAAAAAAATCCATTTTTTTAAAAAAAGATTGCTTCCCTGTGATTGGGATTGCTTCCCAATGTTCTTTGAGTAGTCCATCAGTATTGTCACTGAGACCACAAAGAAGAATAACATCTCCTTCAATCTTTCTTCCTTTTGTACCCATATATATATTCCTATCAAAGACTTCATATAATTGACATGTGCTCTGTATACAATGATAAATCTGCTATTGTTTACACTGTCATAATATGCAACTTTGACTTCAAATGTCCAGCATGAGCCCTCACACATAATACTCTATGCTATTCAGAAACTAGTGAAATGTATCTACCAGAGACAATGTTTTGAAAGCCACATCTGGAAAAGTTCTGAAGGTTAAAGGCAAAGAAGTTAAAATTTTAAAGGACATTCCATTCGAGATGCGGAAGCGAAGGCGGCAATACAAGGATTTAACCTCCTTCCTCCACAACAACTCAATCGCTTATAGATGGAGTTTCCCAGAGGGACTTGTATTCAACTATAAAATTCTGTCCAAAAAGCCGAAGATTTTTTCTGAAACAACAAAGCCCAAGTAAAGATGCCAAAAAAACTGTGGACAATATTGAGGAAGAGGGAACCAATGATGGAGGAACAGAAGCCATCTCGAGTAGTTCTAGCAGCACCCCGGAAACCTCAGACTTGGAGAAGGGTACAAGAAGAAGAAACGTATAAGATAAACGGATAGTTCAACAGAATATAAGTGATTATAAAATACCTGAGACTAGTATTAAGATTAAGCTAGCGTTAACCTGAATTGTGATAAATTGATCTTTGTTATTATTGTAGGATTGTTATATATTCAATGTAACATTTAGATTACGATCCTTGTCTTATCTTTGTTTTAGATATAGTGATTACCCCCTGTTCCCTTCCCTTTAGGATGTAGGTTATAAAATGCAATTAAAAAGTTATATATAAAAAAAGAAACTAGTGAAATGTAATTCGAGGGCTCACCCAGATGATTGGTTGTGCTGTTCTTATGCAAGGGTCCACAGCTATGCCATACATTTAATATTGGCTGCTGTCATAATACAGAATCTAGACTGTTAAAAAAATGATGTGGTGCATAGAACTGATCTCTAGGGGGCATGCTTTCACTATTCTGTCAGGCTCATAGGCTACCTTAAAAAAACAAGTGCAATAGCACATTTAGAACAGAGCGCTGAACATAACCTGAGATCATTATAAAAGGTTGCAGCAAAAGCCTCATTGGCCACATTGTTGCAGACCTCTGATCTGATTGGATTGTTGGCTTTCAGCAATGCAGGAAAATGACATAAATGTTAAACTGATGATTGCAGCAAACTTCCGCATTGAGCACTTTATCTGGCCAACTGATCCAGGCTCATTGTTTCAATAAACCTGAAAAGGGCTGACCATGTCCCCAGTACAATATATCATTCACTGTTTACTGCAATCAACCTGACTAAGACAAATACTCCATCCTGTGCACAGGCGGACAGACAGTCAACATATTCAGCAAATAATGATGTGATAGTAACTGGAGATTAACAGGACAATGAACGTACAATCTGTTTACAACTACGCATCAGTCCCCTGGCCACCAAAGCCTTGTTTGTTCAGGGGAAAGGGATTAAAATGATGAAGAACTGGGGAGGAAAAGGATTACACACACCATTAAAGACCTGCTAGTCTGAAAAAAACTACTGAGCTTGGTTTCCCAGTTATGTGTATTTTGCAGTTGTCCATTTTTAGCAATAATGTGCTATGAATCATTTCAATTTCTGAGAGAGCTTTTTTATTGTTATTAAAGGAAGCAACAGAGAACAAGAAGGAAAGCAGCCAAGAGAGACAGAAAACGCATGTGCTTTTCTGCTAAGACCAGAGTTGGTGCAACCAAATTAATTCATCTAATGCTGCAGTTCAAGGTGATGATTAGCAACAAGGATTTCATACTGCCTTTAGAATTTAGAACTATGACATACTTTCAGAATCATAGTATAGCACATAAATAAAGATATTTTTAATTGATGAATAATCCAGGTAAGAAGCAAAAGACGAGAGAATGGCTTGCCCTTGATGCGTATTTTGAAAGAAAAAGACATTTTTGAAGTATACCTATAAGAGATACATCTTTTCTCCTTTAAAATGGTAACAAAGGAAGACGCCTAGTTTCAAATGGTGAAGCACAGTGAGGGTTGAATAGTTAAATACCTCTCCTTTCCCTGCACAACCCCAAGGCAAACTGAGGAATCAGGAGCGTGCAATTCTCCAGTGGTCCTGGGAGTGGGGCAGTCCTTACTCTTGGGAATAGGCTCCTCCCTCTGGAACAGGGTCGGTTTCCTCAGATCAATCCAGGAAGGAGAGGGGCCTGTCCCCTGGGAACATCCCAGTCTTACCGGCCCTGCTGCTTGAGCAGGACATGTTTCACAGGCATTCTGTACAGCACAGCGATCCAGGAATGAGAAAAAGAGAGGGAGAAGGGAGAGACCCTCCCTCTTCATTATTTTGAGCTGCAGTCGGTGACAAACCGCAAATGAAGCCAATGGCACTGGGAGATCCCCAGCAGCCAAGGCTGTGTACACAGACTCCCACTGGGCCCAGCCTGTGGCTGGAGGTCCGCTCCCCAACCAACGCACATCAGGGGAAGCGGCTGAGTCTGCAAGGAGACCGGGGCGGTGCTGCAGACCCAGCAAACTGCCCGGTCTCAGAGGACCCAGCATGTGGTGGAACAGAGAAGCCGGGAGCCTCTAGCCCTCACCAGAATCATGGTAAGCCCTTACGGGGCCAAAACGCCCAGACGGGAGGCGAAGGAGGGCAGGGTGATAGACTGGGGGGAAACCCCAAACAAACCCCCAAGCTATTCAGGGAAGATGAAGAGGAAATTGTTTCCTAGGGCTTCCAACCTTCCCAACCTGGGACGGTGGATTAAAGAGCCCTTCCCCCCCTCCTTTTTCCCCTTCAGAGGGAAAGTTCCCATGGAACTGACAGGGAGCTGGAAGGCCATAGGAGGGCAGGGAAGATGATGGTGGCCATCTTGGTTCTCTGGAGCCTCATGGCACACTTACTTTCATTTTCACTCCCAGGCAAGCAAACAGAAAATGGCTGCCAGTCAGACCGGCCAGTTCCCTGTTCCCAGAGCTGAATAGCCCAAGCTAGTTTCATCTGTTGAGATCTCAGAAGCCAAGTAGAGTCAGCCCTGATTAGTACTTGGATGGGAGACCACCAAGGAAGTCCAGGGTCATGACGCTGAGGCAGGCAAGGGCAGAGGCTCTGGCCTGGATGGTCCAGGCTAGCCCAGTTTGATAAGATCTTGGAAGTTAAGCAGGGTCAGCCCTGGTTGGCTCTCCAGCTCTAGCTGTCTCTTGCTTTGAAAACCATATGAAGCTGCTGCTTGATAGCACTTCCACCACCTCCACTGTTTGCCAGAGAGAGGCTATAAGAGGTTTGGGGGGGGTATACTTAGCAAGTCAGATCTATTCAGATCATAAGCTTCACAGTCCCTGCAAGACTCTATGGAGAACCAGGAAACAGAGGCAGCAAGGATAGCCTGAGCTCATCAAATAACCACCGTCAGCCCTGGTCTGTATTTGGATGGGAGACCACCAAACAATGTCAGAGGTATGACACAGAGGCAGGCAAGGCCAACCATCTCTGAACATCTCCAGCTTGAAAAGCCCAAGGGGTCACCATAAGTAGGCTGTGACTTGACGGCTGCAAAAAGTCCAGGAAGGACAGACTCCCCAGTTCCATCCTCAGATAGGGCAGAATGGGAATGGTCAGAGGAAGGAGAGGGAGTAGTACAGTCCTGGCTATTCCCTCAAGAGCTGTACTTGAGATTCTTTTCCAAGTACTTAGAATTTCCTCCAGACTTAAGGAAAATGATGATTTTGACCCAGAACGTCTGGTGGAATCTGGCCAGATGATGTACAAACTGGCAGTACCACAAGCAGTGATGCCAGCCTAGACCAGGATGGCCCAGGCTGGACCACACTTGTCAGATCTCAGAAGTTAAGCAGGGTCAGTCCTGGTTAGTACTTGGATGGGAGACAACCAAAGAAATTCAGGGTTGCTAGGTTGAGGCAGGCAATGGCAAGCCTCTAACTGCCCACAGCCTTTTATAGCTAAAAAACAAAAACAAACACACATACACACACACACAAACTAACCATCAGATTTCCCCCCCAAAAAAAAGTTTTATTCCCTGATACCAGAGGCTACTAAGAGACCCAAGGTGCCAATGGTGGACGAACCTGGGACTAACTTGACCTCCAGTTCTCCCTATGACTGCAGATAGGTTGCCCAAGACCCAGCGATAGGGTATTTCAGCAAGCCTTATGCAAAGACTTCGAAGTCTCAGCCTGCTCCATCAGGATGTCAACAGCAGGCTCAGTGTTTGCCAGGGTGGTACATTCTTGGGCATCAAGACTAGCCTCAGCTGATAGTGGAGTCCCACAAGAACTTAAAGGCAAACTTAAGAAGGTACTTCACTGGACATTCTGCAGCAGTTAGCTAGAGCCATGGCATGCAGTGTAGCAGCCAGAAGGAACATGTGGCTTAGAATTGGGATGGGGACTCTGCAGCACAAGCTAAAGCAGTTCCCTTCAGGGCATAAACCTTTTTGGAGAGGGACTTGACAGATATCTTACTGAAAATAGACGTGTTCTATGTTCCAAAAACAAAACAAACAAACAAAAAACTTGTCAGTCCTGTTGTGACTCCAAAAGGATATTATGCCCAGAGCCAAAGAAGAACAAGGATGCCCGGAAACTCTTGGACCTGAAATGGCTAAACAACTGCATTAGGACTAGAACGTTCAGGATGAAAAGTCGGAATTCCATTCTCGCAGACGTTCAAAGCAAAGGATTTCCTGGCATCCATCAATTTATAGGAGGACCATTTACACATGGCTCACTGCAGGTTCCTACGCTTTGCGTATGATGGGAAGCACTTCAGTACCAGTGTTGCCTTTCTGCCTGAAGTCATTCCCAAGAGGGTTCAACAAGTTTATGGTGGCCATTTTAAAATATCTGAGACTTCACGGAGTGTTGCTGTCACCATCTCTAGATGACATCCTTGTCAAGGCCCCTTCTTACCAGCAGAGCTGGGAAGCATCAGAGATGGTGGTGAATTTTTTTTCTTTGAGAAACCATGCCTTCGTGGTCAACATGGAGAAGGGCACTCTAAACGCCTCTCAATCATGGGTACACCTGGGGGTGCAGATAGGTACTTGGGAGAGATAATACAACATACACCTTCTGACCATAGACAGGCTGAAAAAATGCAAAATAGAGGGTATGGTACTGGCCAACCTACTGAGCATGGTGGTGTCAAGCCATGAAGTACTTCAGTGGTCAAGGTTCCATGCCAGACCTCTACGGACATTTTCCCTTACCTTACCAGGATGTGGTGGCCAGTTAGGGCTACAAGCTGGTACAGTTGCCAAAACAACTTCAGCATCAATGCAGTGGTGGCTGGAACCCTTTTCGTTTCCAATGGGGATCCCCAATCTGAAATCTAGAGGGGATGGTGATGACCAGAGACGCAAATCTGCCAGGGTGGAGAACCCACTCTCAAGGGACAATGACACAAGGGGTTTGGTCTCAGGAAGAGACCTCACTGAGTATAAAAGTTTTAGAACTCAGAGCCACCAGGCTGGGGCTCTTGGAATTCTACAAGATACTAACAGGTCATCACATTCTAGTCCAGACAGACAATATGACAACAAAAGCATAAGGAACCAGATTTTGGACCTTACACACAGAAGTGAGCGACCTGGTCTGATGGGTGGAGATCCAGCTACAGTCATTGGAGGTGGTCCATGTGGCAAGCCAGGAAAGTGCATTGATGGACTGGCTGAGTATATATGATTAGACCAGTCAGTATGGATGCTCTGCAAGTTTAACTTTTATTTAACTTTAGACTTGCTAAAGTTAAAAAGAGTTGCGTTTTCAACAGGTCTGCATAAGGTACAGGATGATGGAAATGGACCTCTTTACCACAGACCAGAAGTGGACCGGTTCTATGAAGACCTACAACACCTCCTAGAACTAACACCAAAAAATGATGTCCTCAACATCATAGGGGACTGGAATGCTAAAGTAGGAAGTCAAAAGGTAACCGGAATAACAGGCTTCCGGTCTAGCTTCCGCGAATGGCGGACGCATCCTCGGGGCGCTCCCGAGGGCGTCTCGCCCGCCCGCGGCCGAGGGGGGGATCCGCATGAGCGT